>NC_045455.1:37206177-37259329 GCF_002776525.5 Piliocolobus tephrosceles
TTTTTTTTTTTTTTTCTGTATTGGTTAACTTTATTATAAAATAAAAATCAGCTAATAAAAATAAAAAGATTAAGACTTTTTAGGCCGGGCGCGGCGACTCACACCTGTAATCCCAGCACTTTGGGAGGCCGAGGCAGGCGGATCGCCTGAGGTCAGGAGTTTGAGACTAGCCTGGCCAATATGGTGAAACCCCATTGCTACTAAAAATACAAAATTTGCCAGGTGTGGTGGCAGGCGCCTGTAATCCCAGTTGAGGCAGGAGAATCGCTTGAACCTGGGAGGCTGAGGTTGCAGTGAGCCGAGATCGAGCCATTGCACTCCAGCCTGGGAGAGAAGAGAAGAGTGAGACTTTGTCTCAAAAAAAAAAAAAAAAAAAATTTAAGGATTTTTAAACTGGCTTCCCCCCCGCCCCCCCGCCAGATACCACCATGGAAGCAGAAATTTCGGTGAGGTGACTAAGGACCTGAGTTCTACATTCAGACTAGCCGGGTTCTAATCTTACCAGTCATACAACCTTTTACAAGTTACTTAACTTTTAAAATTTTTCTGAGATGGAATTTCGCTGTTGTTGCCCGGGCTGGAGTGCAATGGCGCCATCTCTGCTCACCGGCAACCTCCGCCTCCCGGGTTCAAGCAATTCTCTTGCCTCAGCCTCCCGAGTAGCTGGGATTACACGCATGCGCCACCACGCCCGGCTAATTTTGTATTTTTGGTAAAGACGGGGTTTCTCCATGTTGGTCAGGCTGGTCTTGAACTCCCAACCTCAGGTGATCTGCCCTCCTCGGCCTCCCAAAGTGCTGGGATTACAGGCGTGAGCCACTGCGCCCGGCTGAAGTTACTTAACTCTTTTGAGCCTGTTTCCTTATCTGTAACAGTAGAAATATGGTAATAACATGAATTCCTTGTCCTTTCAGTTTTCAGAAGATTAAACAAAGCATGTGCAAAGTTGAGCATAAAGTCTGGCACGTAATGTTTAATAACTGTTAGCTTTTGCTGTAGCCATTGAGGCCAGCCCTCAAGCTGAGGAAACCAGCCTTTTCCAGTAATTGTTCTTCCCAGTTGCTTTATGAAGCTGGAACACTTCTAAATGAAGATTTGCATTCGCAACCAAATGAGACCTGTTTGTTCTGGAAATTGCCACAGTACATCCAGAATTTTCAACTGATTCCATGACTCTTGCCTTTTGTATAGTGAAAGCAAATTCAATATGATTGTGCTGCTCACCCTTCTACACATATTATACTGTGAGATATTAAAAATGGCGTGTCCTCGGGTTCACTTCTGCTTCCCTAACATAGAACATCTCTGGCCACTTCTGAGAATGGTCCTAAGGTCCTTCCTGCCTAGCTCTTTTTTAAAGATATTTGTTCTTGTGCCACTGTCACCATATGTCCCCAGATCTCACAGTCACCATCTTCTCTTTTGATGATTTGATTATTCCACTTTGTGATGGAGGGTCACAAAGTGGATACCATGAAGGGGGAGAGGTGAGGGCAGGGCATTAAATCTGAAGAGATAGATGCCAGTGGGGATGGAGAGGAAGGAGAGAGAGCCTAAGTATTCACCTGTTAATGCTTTGCCTTTGCACTTAAAATTGGAAAATTCAGACCTCTGTCTCTACTTCAGTCTTAAAGGTGAATTTTCTCTACCCAGTAATGTTTTTAGTTACTTTGTATAAGTAAGAGCTGTATGTGGCCTGAAGAAGTTAGGTACCATCCTATGGGATGATTTTTGTATAGCATATTTTCTTGCCTATTCTTCCTTTTTTTTTTTTTTTTTTTTTTTTTTTATTTCTTAGACTGGTGGGCCAGCCAGCAGAAATGTAGTAATGATCTATCCCAGGGTATCTGTTAAGTGACGTTTTGATAGTGCCACCAGGCTGTTACAAACCAGTTTACCTCTAGATAATTCCGGGGTTTATCTTTTCAATTGAGACTCAAACTGTGAAACCAAATTATGGCATGTAATACTTTCTATTAGCCATGCATGCATTTTGCCATGAGTGAAAGCCAAATGTGGCCCGCAGTTGGTTTTATGAAAGGGTGAAGGAGATTCTCAAGAGAAGTGCAAAGTAACTAATGCTTTTTCAACATAAATGTATCATATTCAGTTATTTCTCATTTGACTATGAGTCCAGTTTTGGGCCCTACACTTTAAGATAAACAACCAGAGTATTTTGAAAGCATTTGGGAGAGAATGAATTGGGGTTGGAATGTAGGTGGACTGGAATAGTGCTGGAATGAATGGATATGGTAGAGAATCTTTAAATAATTAAAATATTTTTCATTTGGAAGGGACTCAGGCCTTGTGTGGCTCCATAAAATAATGACTTCTACTTAATGTTAAGGTCAAGCTTTCTGGCTGAAATAACCAGAAATGAAATCAGCTTCCTTATAATGCAGGAGTTCCTGTGTCTTGGAGTATCCTCTAATAGACTGTTTCCCATAAGGAATGCTATCAAAAGGATCCCTTCTTTCGGGGATGCCTCTCTGCTTCTCACCCATATTGTTTATTTAAAATATTGAAAAGATAGGGCTAGGGACAAAGCCTTATGCAACTTAGAGTCCTCACTCCAGTATGACAAAATTTATTAATCACTGTTCACTTGGAGCTGTTGATTGACCAGCAAGTCATCCCAGTCAGTACATGGAGCCCATGTTTGAGTCCTGATTGCCTGTCAGTTCCCAAGAGTGGATTTAAGAACCAGCCTTATACATAATTGTCATAAGTAATTTGCTTTGGAAAAAAGCCATATGGACTGCAAGTTCTACATTTTTCTCTTTTTTCCAGTTTAAAATAAGTTTGAAGGATTTAGTCACTTTCAGAAAAGTCTAACAATATTGTATTTTTATGTAGTGTATAATAATTCAAAAATCATAGATGTGTCCTAGTAATTTTCAGGGTTGGTATGTAATAGCTGACATACTTACTTGACAAATACAATTCCAGTTTATCCTAAAACATTTCTGGTAGGGATGAAGGTAGGAGAGAAGAGATGTATCATCTCTCCTTTTACCTGGACAGGAATGGGGAACCAGTACTATGGGCATTAAGTGACTTATTTCACACAGGTTTTTTTTTTTTTTTTTTTTTTTTTTTTTTCCCTTAAGTTATAGGACCTAAATTTTGGCCCAGAGCCAGGGATGTCTTAAAACGTAACCAAGAGCTATGCAGGAATTCTACTTTGAAAAGTTTCCAAATTCCTAATGTTGAAGTAGTGGTGCCGCATCATAGTCATTTTTACACTGAAGACTAATCCTTTTCATTGTCTTTCCAGGTCTTCACTAGAGAAACCCGTAAAGTTTTGACAAGGTGCTAGAAAGAATAGTATTTGTTCCAGAAGCAGAGTAGGCTCTTGTCTCTAGTGAGGGGAGGATGCCAGAAGGGCAGGGGGGTTGATTTTATAATAGATATAATTGCAAGACCAGTTGGTAAAGTTCATCAATACCCTCTTCACTCCCATCACCTCCATCAGTGTCCAGGATCTCGCTTCCTTCAGGCACATCGTCTTGTATTTATTATTCCCAGATTATTGTTCACTAACCCTGCTCCAAGGAAGAAATAACTGTTTCTTAGTTTAAAGAACACGTGATTTTGCAGTTGAATCACATTGAGTACAAATGCTAGCTCTACCATTTATAACCCATATCATTATTTCTGAGAGTCTCAGTTTCCACAACTGAAAATAGATTTGATACTAACAGCCCCACTAGCTTATTAGTAAGATTCCTGTGAATATCCCATACTAGTGGTTCTCAACTAGGTGGAGGTAGATTTTGTCCCCTAGGGACATGGGGCAGTGTGTGGAGGCATCTCTCGTTTTCAAGGGGCTGCTGCTCGCATCTGGTAGGTAGAGCCCAGGGATGCTGCTAGACAAACATCCTGTAATATGCAGGAAACCCCCTAAAACAAAAATTTCTTCAGTCCAAAATGTTAGTAATGCCAAAGTTGAGAAACGCTGTTTGAAGCCAATGTATAACTCCTGGTGGGTGAGTCTAGGATGATATGGATATTAATGAACAACAGCCTTGGGCATGTCTCTGCCCAAGTATACTTGCTTTTTTTAAGAAAGGGGATTTGGTGGTAGATTGGAGTCTCTTAAGACTGGAACATCCTTAAAAGAAATGAAATATCAGAGTAGAGTTAACAGATTGTAAGGTTAATATATCTGTGCCAAGGACTGCCCCCTCAGGCCCATTCCAGTAAGAAGGGCCCATCCTTTTCACCTGGGGGATATACCCTAGGGCAGGAGTCTCCAGTCTCAGTCCGGTACTGGTCAGTCAGTGGCCTATCAGGAACCAGGACTGCACAGCAGAAGTTGAGCAGGGAGTGAGGTAGCATTACCACCTGAGCTCCGCCTCCTATCAGATCAGAGGCAGCGTTAGATTCTCATAGGAGCACGAACCCGAATGCAAACTGTGCATGCAAGGGATCTAGATTGTGTGCGCCTTATGAGATTCTAATGCCTGATGTTCTGAGGTGGAACCCTCCAGTCTGGAAAAATTGTCTTCCACGAAACCAGTCCCTAGTGCCAAAAAGGTTGGGGACCACTCCCTAGGATACCACTTTAATGTGCTTATTACTCCAGATGAGTTTGGAATTGTATGTTACCTACCATTGCCATTTTTTGGTCTTGTATTTTTATTTCATGAGTTCTGCTTTATTGCAACAGGTCTCATTGGAAAGTAAATCGGATAGAAAGTCTAATAATGTGACAAATGATGACTTTTTTTGTCTTGGAAAGATCTTATTAAAGAAAATCATGTGTGTGTTTTGTTCTGCCCAGAGCAGGATCTGGGTAGAAGAGGATGGGTGCTAGATTCTTTGTGTTTTGCTACCACAGATTACAGTCAAATATATAACAAGTAACTTGTTTTAGTAGTTATTTAGAAATTTCTATTCTCTTAAGATAAATTCATTGATTCCGTTGTCTAGAAATCTTCATCTGATAAATACTCATTCCAGTATTCATTTCCAAAGAAATGAATTAACTGTTTCAGAAATCCTCCAACACAAAGGTGGTGATAATACCAGGTATCCAACAGTGCAGAAAATTTTCCTGTGGGTGACATTGTTAATGGCTCTTAGTAGACAGAGCCAAGCAGTCTGCCTGTGGTGGTGGTTCCGTATCATTTTGGCATATTAAATGCAGAGGTTAAACTTTTGCTTTTTCACAGTTTGACAGTGGCTATTGACCTTTTGCTGCTTGAAACACTTTTAGGATTATTATCTCAGCCTTTCATTATAGTACATCAAAATTCACTTTTATTAATCTTACAGTTATTGTTAAAGATGAGAAAGACACTCACCCAGGTCAGTGAGCCTGAAATCTATTAAGGAAGACAGGATGTAAACAGTTTTTAAGTACAGCACAATGCAGAAAGAGGTGAACATTAAATAAATGAACAGGGTGCCCTATCAAAGACTTGGTTAATTCTGAAAAAGATTAGTGAAGGCTTGCAGAAGAGGTAGCATTTTATTTGCATCTTACAAGGAGGGAAGGATTTTTTTTTTGTTGTTGTTACTGTCTAGGGAGGATGGAGAAACCTCCTCCTAGGGAGGAGGATACATCAAGCTGAGAAATGGGAGCTTCATAAATAGGGAACCCATAAGCAGGAAGCCCCCAATGTTCATATTCTTATTGGTGAACATAAGTAGACCTGTGAAGTTGAAGTGTGCATTGTGTCAAATATTGAAATGGTAGATCAAAGGAAATGGCTGTTTAAGAATTAGATTATGTTCTTTGAAGGCTATACCTTGAACTATGAGCAGCAAAAAAATCATTACTGTTTTGTAGGAGAGGAGTGAAATCTGCTTATTCATATTTTAGGAAGGTAGCTCTGGTGTCATAGTGAAAGGTGTACTGAAATGAACATTTGTAAGCTTGGGAGGTGGTCATTGCCGTAGATCAAAGGTAAAAGAATGAGAACCTTAAATTCATTGGGGTGAAGATGCAAAGGAAAGGATAGATGAGAGGTGAAAGAACATTTGGAGGTAGATTTGTCATATTTTGACTATTCTGAGATGTACATGTTTTTTTCAAATTATAACATCTCTGGAACCTGGTTGTATCTTAACAATTGTAATTGACAGTTTTTCATTCTTAGTGACACATAAAATATTGGTGAATCTTCATATCTGTGACTTCTTAGACTTAATGTATAATACCAGCATCTGGTGACAGTTTGGATGGTGAGGATAAGTAGAAAGAGTGATTCAGACATAGCTCTGTTGTAGCTCAAGTGGAGAAGTAGTGATCTCATTAACTTAGATGGGAGGGTGTGCAGGAAGAGGAGCAAGTGTGTGTGGAGGCCAAGTTTGATTTTGGACATGTTATGGTTGAGGCAGCTGCAGTATCCTTATATGTAGTTGGCTCCTAGGCACTTGGATATAGTAATATTATTACCTTTTTTTTTTTTTTTTTGACGGATTGCTTTGTGGAAGTGTCCGTGCTGACATCCATTGTATTATCTTAAACCTGAATGAAAAGGTTGCTAGGTTAAGCCACAGTTTTCAGAGGCAGAAGCTGATGCCCACAGTAGCTAACAGGCTTACCTAAGGTCAGATTGCTCAATAAATGGCAGAACTGGAGTTGGCCCCAGGTTTGTCTGTCAGAGCCTAAGCTCTGCCACTTACTGAGGTCCAGTTACAGAGGGAGACTTGGGAGTTGTCAGCATAGGATAGATGTTAATGCCATGTGACACATGAGATTGAGAGTGAAAATAGAACATATCAGATAAGATGGCCTAGGACAAAACGTTAGCGAAAGCAGTTATACCACCTTTAGTATCTTGACTATAAGCATCACACTCTCCGATCCTGTTTCCATCATACTTACTCTCCACCATTACTTTAACCTTATCGAGACATTTTTGTTGACCCTATCACTTTTTCACTGTCATCATTACCACTTACGTGTTTCCCTTATTATTTGTGGTCATTTGTTACCATCAGTCCCTGTCTCTTCCTCCTTGGCAAAAACCCCAACTCTGGATAAACCAAACTACTCATCTACTTCCTGCCTGAATCTCCACAGCTAAATATTGATAAGAAAAATACACACCTACATTAATTAATCTTACTTTGCATTAGAAACCACAGACCTGGAAAAGGAACTCAACAATGTATAGCAATCTGCTACATATCCCTAGTCAATTTGCTTTCTCACTTTTCAAAATTACTGCTTTATTCTCCTGTTTCCTCAAATCTGTAACTCACCTCCCTTCTCGTTTTCACCTAATAACCTCACCCCATATTTAATGACAAAAGACAAGCAGCTGAAATAGTTAGAACACGAATTTCCTCATTGTACCATCCACAGATCTTCCAACCCCTTTGTATTGGTTCACACACCTCTTACTTTCCCTTCTGTTGCAAAAGAAGACAAACCCTCACTCTTGTATAAGCCAAAATCTCCTTTTGTGCTTTGAATCCCTTTCCTCTCTTGACTTGTTAGGGACTTTGCTGCCTATCGCTGTAATACCCCCATCACTCTTCCTCCATCACTAATATCCTCTCTTTATCATTCCCATTGGCATTCCTAACTGTGGTCTCATTTTTATGCTCTCTCATTTACAGCAAAACATGAAAGAATTGTCTGTATTTTCTGACTTCACTTCTTCATCTTTCATCGTCTCTCAACCTCCAGTCAGATTTCCATCCCCAACATTCACTGAAACAGTGCTTGTCGGTAGCTGATCACAGTGACTTCCAAGCAGTTAAATCCCATAGTCACATCTCAGTGCACATCAAACTCAATCTCTCATCAATATTTTACTTATCTGGCCGCTGCCTCTCTCTTGAAAAACTTCCTTGCCTGGACTTCTGTGATATCATAGTCTCCTTTCCTACATCACAGGACCCCTCCTTGTCAGTTTCCTCTGCTGGTTGCTCTTCCTCTTCCTTTGCTTGCTGGAATGCCTTCTTTTCACCAGCTGTTTTGTCAGTTCATGGGATCTCCTCTAGTCCTATGGCTTTGTATACCCATATCTTTTATGCCAGTGACTGAAAACCTGCTGTGCTGAACTCGTCCACCTAAAAATGGGCTTAGCATCACAAATTTAGCATAGCTAAAACAGAATTCTTGATTTTTACCTTGTGTGAAATCTGCTTTTCTTGTCTTTGCCACTTCAGTATATGATAACACCAACTACTGAGTTGCTCACAACCACTTCATAGATTGGGGAGATAATATTTAACCTTTGTTGTGGGAGCAAATACATGAAAAATACTGATTGCCTTTTTTTTTTTTTTTTTTTTTTTTTTTTTTGAGATGCTGTTTTGCTCTTGTTGCCCAGGCTGGAATGCAATGGCGCGATCTCGACTCACTGCAACCTCTGCCTACTGGATTCAAGTGATTCTCCTGCCTCAGCCTCCCAAGTAGCTGGAATTACAGGCACGCGCCACCACAACCCACTAATTTTGTATTTCTAGTAGAGATGGGGTTTCTCCATGTTAGCCAGTCTAGTGTCAAACTCCCGACCTAAGGTGATCCACCCACCTCGGCCTCCCAAAGTGCTGGGATTACAGGAGTGAGCCACCGTGCCTGGCCTACTGATTGCTTTTAAATGTGTGTGTGTGTGTGTGTGTTTTTTTTTTATTAATGGAAAGGGAGGCAGAGCATCTTGAATCCTCTCATATAATGTGCATACTTTTATGTCTTGAGCATTGGCTTTTATCCATTTTCAGATGAATTCATAACTTATAAAAAATAACTTACTACTATAAAAGTAGATACCAGTAGATAACTTCTTTTTTTACCTGAGCTTCCTAATCTGGGGCATATAGTACTTCTAGGAATATTGCAGGGATATGGTGTGTGTGGGGGGGGGGGCGGGGGGAGTTACAGAATAGATAAGGCAGTAATTTCTTGGTTTGGGATTTTTGTGTTAGCAATATCTTCTTGGTTTGGGATTTTTGTGTTCTTAAAAGATTTCATGACATAAAGATGAAATTAAAACATATATAAATATATTATGGTCTGGACTTGCAAATCACATGAATTTTTAAGAAAAAAAATAGAGCCTGCAAATAAAGTTCAGGTTTGTCTGCCATTTGAGACTCTGACCAGGAATGCTTTATAGATAAGTGTTCACTCCTGGCTGCTGGTAGGACCACTTTGAAAGAAGACTTTGAAACACTACGGTTCATGATTTTCTTTTTTTTTTTTTTTAATGAATCTTGTCAAACCAGTTGAAATGAATGATGAGAATTAAGTTTCTCCAAGAAGAAGTTTAAATCAATTCCAAATTATCTTTTAGTTTTCTTGGGTTAGTGTTCATAATCAAGGGAGAACCAGAATGTTCAGAAAGCCGGACTGAGACCAGAGAACTCTTTGTAATGAGACTCAAATGATTACCTGCCCGTCATGAATAGCCATGCATCTATTATTTCTTTGAGAGTGGGGGCCCCTTTCAAATTAACGAATACTCAGTAGCATCCTTTTAAGTCAGACATAGAGCAGCACAAGCATTTTCTCCAAGAAAAGTGGTTTGTGTTGGTTTTGTGTCTTCATTCTCCCTCTGCTTATTCTGCTTTCCCTTGACCTTCTTGTCTTCCAGTTCCTAGTGCAGAAGGGTTCTACACTGTAATTACTATTAGAATAGGGAAATAGAAAATGGCTATGAAATGTTCTGAGTCCCACCGTGAAGATAACATGTAAATCAAGTGAAAGACTATATTTTTCTGTGCTGTTTTTGTTTGTATTGTTGAATTTGTGCTATTTGAAAAAATATTAAATCATTATTTCCTTCTGACAACTTTCTCAACTAGTTGAATGTTAATACTATCTTAATAGCAGTTAATCATTCAACAAACCTTTGTTGAGTACCTGCTAAGTACCAGGCTATCTTCTAGGCACTAAAGGTTTAGTTATGAATGAGAGTAAAGAAGTTCTTGCTCTCATGGAGTTTCATTCTGATAAGGGAGATAGACAATAAATATGTAAACACACATATAATATCAGATAATATTAATGCTGTGGAGAAAACCAAAACAACATCTCTTTTCTTTTTTTCCTCCTGATAAAACTACTACAAACAGTCAAAACACCCAGGTAACCCTGAGCAAGCTACCTAATTTCTTCATGCCTTTGTTTTCTTATTTGTAAAGCACATTTACGCTGTTTACCTCACCAAGTTGTGGTATTTTTAAAAAGAGAGATGGAAAAGGGTTGGGGTGGTGAAAGATGCATGTGAAAGCCCTTTGTAAAATATGACTGTAGGCCAGGTTTGGTGGCTTACGCCTGTAATCCCAGCACTTTGGGAGGCCAAGGCAGGTGGATCACCTGAGGTCAAGAGTTTGAGACCAACCTGATCAATATGGTGAAACGCCATCTCTACTAAAAATACAAAAGTGAACTGGCGTGGTGGCGGGCGCCTGTAGTCCCAGCTACTCAGGAGGCTGAGACAGGAGAATTGCTTGACCCAGGAGGCAGAGGTTGCAGTGAGCCTAGATGGTGCCACTGTACTCCAGCGTGGATGAAAGAGCGAGACTCCGTCTCAAAAAAAAAAGGAGAGGGTGCTGTAAATGTAAGGTGTTATTATTTGTGCTTGTTTAAATGGAGTCTGGAGTCAAAGATTTGTATATTTGGTGTATCTCAGTAATTCTGTCTGCATTGTTTGCTGTTTAGATTATAAACTACTGGAGAGTGGAACTCATGCCTTTTGGGTTGTTTTAGCTTTCATTACTGTTTGGTTTTAGGGAATTTCTAGTAAAATATCAATACTTAATAGTTGCTGTTACTCTGTAACACAGTGGAATGAATTGAGAAAAGGATTCAGTCATCAGATGGATGATTGTGCTAAATGATATTTTCAAAAACCTAATCCTGCGGTTCCATAATGTTAAAATAGAAGAGTTTGAGCAAAATTGTCCCAGCCTTAGTGGAACAAAAAGCATTTTCTTTTTGGCATGAATTCTGTGGTTTAGGTACAAAATAAAGCATTTTATGTCAAAAACTTCAGTCTCCATGATCCGGTATCTCAGCTAGTATCTCTCTCAAACGTGTAAAAAGAAAAGTGGCCAACAGAAGCAGTGTATTTAAAAGCCCTAGATATATCCCTTCTTAAACACCTACTCTGCTATAATCTAGAGAAGCAGTTTGCTCTAAACGAAACCATTTGGTCTTCTAATTATGACTGTTGTCCTGTACTAAAAGTGATGTTTTTGTTTTTTTTTTTCAAAGGTACGTCAGCCTGTCATATGTATCAACAACCATGTATTTTGTTCGATTTGTATTGATTTGTGGTTGAAGAATAATAGCCAGTGTCCAGCTTGCAGAGTCCCCATCACTCCTGAAAATCCTTGCAAAGAAATTATAGGTAAGGGACTGTTTTATATACACATAGGAATAGGTTTGAAACAATCTCCAAATAATATATATTTTGGGAAGATTGAAATAGACTATTTTCAGTGATGCTATTTGGCCAACATAATACTGAGTGGATGAGTAATTTGTGTAATGTGTATGTGGAGCAACTGGAGCACAAGGCACTGAGAGGTGCTAATGGAGCTTACATTTTCATAGCAACTAAACCAAAAGAAAAGCAGCAAGTGCTAAGGGCCTCCCCAAAAAGCCCAGAGAGTTCAGGCAAGAAACTTCAGCTAAGAACATTGAGAAGGGCTTCATAAGGTAGGTGGCCTTTAAGCTGGACATTTGAATTTAAGGATGGATAACATTTCAACTGGTGGAAATTAAGGAGGGCATTTCCTGCAGGGAGAATAGCATGTACTAAAGTTTAGACACAGGAAAACACAGAGCATGTTTTTAGAAATGATCAGTAGTCTACTTTGGGTTCGACTACTGAAATAAGACAGAAGGTAAATTGAGACTTTAGTGCAGAGAACCTTGAATGACAGCTAAATCAGGGACTTGCTGAAGGACTGAGAAGAAGGGTGAATTGGGCATGATGGTTTTGAGCATGATGGTATGATCCAAAATGTGCTTTACGAATATTACTCATGTGGTAATACATAGGTTGGACTATAGGAGTAGACAGGATGTGAGTAGGTCTGGTAGGAGGCTTTTGCCTAGGTGATAGAATATGTAAGTGGATTAAGGGTAAAAAATAAATTCTGTGTAACACTAATATTGGTGGGGAAGGGGAGGAGTAAAACTTGAACTAGAGGATCCTTGAAAAAGAAAACTTCTAAAGAGCCTTTTCAGAGTTTGGTTTTTATTCTACTCATATACGTTATTTATTTTAGGTTGCAAAAATTAAAATGATTTCTACTTGTTTTTGCTTTAGGAAAAATTGAAAGTGAATCTATAATTAGCCAAGGAGAAAACGTTTTTCAGAAAACTTAAGAAGTCATTGTTAATAGTCCCAAGTTAGGGAAAATGGACTTAAATTAAGATTTTTTTTTTTTTTTTTTTTGAGACTGAGTTTCGCTCTTGTTGCCCAGGCTGGAGTGCAATGGCGCGATCTCGGCTCACCACAAACTGCCTCGTGGGTTCAAGTGATTTTCCTCCCTCAGCCTCCCGAGTAGCTGGGATTATAGGCATGCACCACCACGCCCGGCTAATTTTGTATTTTTAGTAGAGATGGGATTTCTCCATGTTGGTCAGGCTGGTCTCGAACTCCCGACCTCAGGTGATCTGCCCGCCTTGGCCTCCCAAAGTGCTGGGAATTACAGGCGTGAGCCCCTGTGCCCGGCCAAGATTTTTACAAAGCAAATAGAAAGGAATATATTTGCTGCAGAGCAAAAGAACTGGTAGTACTTAGGAAATAAGAGATATGAAGGAACAATCAGAGTTGGCTCTTGGTACCTGGGTGAAGTCTGGTAGAGGACTAGTTCTCTGCTGTGTTGCATGCTACAGGGTTAACCTCTGTTTTTTGTTTTTGTTTTTTTAACCTGCTGAATTTCACCAAGGAGTCAAGTCTTTTCTTGCAGAATATGAACTTTGATCTGAATATTTTCCCGTAGCTTTTCTTCTCATCCCATATCCTACCTTTATTCATTCATACCTAAGTGGTATTTCATAAATTCTCTCAAGGAAAATAGTTCATCTCTTTTTGCATTTGGATAGAACATCCTGAAAAAGAACATCTGTAAAATGCCTTTGCTATTATTACAATGCTAAGAAGTACAAAGAAGGTAACCAGAGCATCAGTGAAGAGCTCTCAGGAAGATTCATTGTGAGTGCATTTGTAACAAGTCATGACATATAGTTAATGCCATGACTTACAGTCCATTGTAACTAGGCCGTTAGAATCCGTGAAAAGACACATTAATCTACATACATAGGTATATAGCAGTAATACTTTTTTTTTTTTTTGAAACGGAGTCTTACTTTGTCGCCCAGGCTGGAGTGCAGTGGTGCAATCTTGGCTCACTGCAAGCTCCGCCTCCCAGGTTCATGCCATTCTCCTGCCTCAGCCTTCTGAGTAGCTGGGACTACAAGTGCCCACCACCACACCCAGCTAATTTGTGTGTGTGTGTGTGTGTATTTTTAGTGGAGATGGGATTTCACTGTAGCCAGGATGGTGTCGATCTCCTGGCCTCATGATCCGCCTGCCTCGGCCTCCCAAAGTGCTGGGATTACAGGTGTGAGCCACCGCACCTGGCCAGTAATACATTTTTATATAATCTGTTGGTTAAATGTAAATATAATAATTAGTTTTGTTTTATTATTTAAATATAGTCTAGTTTTCAGAATTTGAAGTAGTCCAAATATGATAATATATAGCCCTTTGCTGAGTTTGCTGTGATAAGATATATAAATATGTAAACACAGTATGAATGTATTACTGAAGATATTTCTTATGGTGTTATTTGATGTATTTTTTTTTTCCTTAGGATTAGGATAGAGAAAAAGCCTAGATGTTAGCCCCAAGTGTGTATGTAAGGGGAAGGGTAGATATGAAGCTAGGAAGCTATATAAAACAATATGAAAAAGGATCATTTTCATTCTTCCCGAATCAGAACGAAAAATTAGGATTTTTTTTTTCCTATAGGAGGAACAAGTGAAAGTGAACCTACGCTAAGCCACACAGTCAGGAAGCATCTTCGGAAAACTAGACTTGAATTACTACACAAAGAGTATGAGGTAAACAATAATTAAAGTTTAAAATTATGTTAGCAGTGAATTCAAGGTAAAAACTGACCTACCTCAGACCTCAGACTTCTTAGAGTAAATATCCAATGAAAATTAGTTTTAAAAGCTTATAAAAAAAATTATTTGATAAATGCTTTTTCTTTTTTCCTTTTGAAAAATAGAAGAAAAAGATTTTTTGTTTTATTTATTTTTTTTCTTTAAGTACCAAGGAAGAGGGGAATGGGATTCCAGAAAAAAAGAACATTTGGAAGCATTTCTTTCTTTTTTTTTTTTTTGAGACGGAGTCTGGCTCTGTCTCCCAGGCTGGAGTGCAGTGGCTGGATCTCAGCTCACTGCAAGCTCCGCCCCCCAGGTTTACGCCATTCTCCTGCCTCAGCCTCCCGAGTAACTGGGACTACAGGCGCCCGCCACGTCGCCCGGCTAGTTTTTTGTATTTTTAGTAGAGATGGGGTTTCACTGTGTTAGCCAGGATGGTCTCGATCTCCTGACCTCGTGATCCGCCCGTCTCGGCCTCCCAAAGTGCTGGGATTACAGGCTTGAGCCACCGTGCCCGGCTCTTTTTTTTTTTTAAGTTAAAATTTGTATATCTACAGACATGTCATTTTTATTTGCTTCCTCAAGAAGTTGGGAGAAAAAGGAAATCTCCTTGTGAAAGCCAGACCAACCTCTACAGTCATCAGTTGCTTCTGCCTATGAAATTACGGATGATTATAAACCTGATAAAATGCTAGTAAAGTAAATACTATACTTTATGTCAACTGCCAGCACAGAGATTTTAGTGTGAAACGTGCTATTTCCTAATTATTGTCTAAAGGTGAATGAACAGGATGATTGAACATGGTGATGCTATTTTTACAAATAAATTCATGCTAATAGAATACACACACTTTTGAATAGTACACATTAAGCCCAGTTGTCATTTTATATGTTGACTACAGAAGGAGATACTATTGATCCCCTCTTTTGACTCAAAATGTCTTTCAGTTTAACTGTATATGTGGAAGCTACTTCAACTGCCTCAAAGATTTTTGGAATGCAGTGGGGCATAAATACATGATTAAATAAATGTTTATTCATATATGTGTTCCCCACATATATGAATTTGCTTGTTTTATAAACATGCTATTTAAGTTGAAATGTATTGCAATTTAAAATAGTAAGTAGTACTATCTGTGTGTCATTTAATGCTAAAATGTATTTTTATATAATGAATATCATACTCAGATAGTAAACAAATTAATCCTTTGGAAGATCACTTGAGCTACTTGGGAGTTTGTTTTCTAACAGAATTTTTAAAAACCTCAATTTAAGGTTACATATTTATTATAGATGAATAAATGGCATCATAGTAAGAAGTTCTAACCCAAATGTTTAGTGACTGGTTTTAAGATAATAAGCAGTTCCAGAGTGGGAAAGCTAATACTTGAAATAGTAACAGTAGTAATTGAAGAACCAGCATCCAGAAAAGTTAAAAATTCAAAATTAACTACAGATATTATTCTGAAATGAAAAGTAGAAGGAAATGATAGATGGCTTCACTCATACTTCAAATATAGAAGTGAAAATATCAAACAAAACCCTAACGATCATCTTTTCCTTTTTTGAGACAGTCTCACTCTGTCACCCAGGATGGTGTGCAAATGGCGTGATCTCAGCTCACTGCAACCTCTACCTCCTGGGTTCAAGCAATTCTCCTGCCTCAGCCTCTCAAGTAGCTGGGACTACAGGCGCCTGCCACCACACTCAGCTAATTTTTTATATTCTTAGTAGAGGTGAGGTTTCACCATGTTGGCCAGGCTGGTCCTGAACTCCTGACTTCAGCTGGCCCACCCTCCTCGAGGCCTGCCAAAGTGCTGGAATTACAGGCATGATCATCTTGATAACTCTGTACAGTCAGCCCACCATATCCAAGGGTTCATCATCTGTGGATTCAAACAACCAAGATTGAAAATTAAAAAAAAATATATAAATAATGCAGTTTAACAACTATTTGTATGACATTTACATTGTATTAGTTATTATAAATAGAGCCAATTTAAAATGTATGGAAGGATGTACATAGGTAATATGCAAATACAGCACTAGCCATTTTCCATCAGGAACTTGAGCATCCATGGATTTTGGTATCCCTTAGGGTCCTCGAACCAATCCCCTGTAGATGTGGGGATGAGGTGGGGACAAACTGTACCTTTTTTTTTTTTTAACCCGGCCCCCCTCAATGTACTTTTAAATTCCCCTCAGTAAAGCAGTTTAATGTTTTTTATTGTTTTTTGTTTTTTTTGAAATGGAATCTACTTCCCTGTTGGAATTCATGTGACTTTTCTTATTTTCTGGATGATATCTTAAATAGAATCAAAGGTGTTTGGCATTTTTAAAAATCACAACTAACATTGAATTAAAATGAAGGCAACATAAATCCCAATTTTTATCAGTCAGGCCACATTTTGAGATTTTAAACTGTATGTGACTTTCTCCCTACAAAACTCTTTTGATGTGTAAAGAATAATCTATGTGTCTACAGAATTTTAAGTACAAAATTCAAACCATGTTGGCTTCAGTTTAGCATATGTATGTATGTGTTTAGTGTCTATGCCTGCCTCATGACTATGCAATGCTTTTTCAGGACGAAATAGATTGTTTACAGAAAGAAGTAGAAGAGCTTAAGAGTAAAAATCTCAGCTTGGAGTCACAGATCAAAACTATTCTGGATCCTTTAACCTTGGTGCAGGGCAACCAAAATGAAGACAAACATCTAGTCACAGATAACCCAACTAAAATTAACCCAGAAACTGTAGCAGAGTGGAAGAAAAAACTCAGAACAGCTAATGAAATCTATGAAAAAGTGAAAGATGATGTGGATAAGCTAAAGGAGGTAAGTTGTGGCTTTTAAAAATCTATTATGGTTGTTTTTAAAATAAGTACCTTCAAAAGCATAAATAGCCATATTATCTTGACTCATCATCAGATGATGTGTGAGGAAAGGACAGAATCTCTGGATTAGCATTTATATGCAATAAGAAGACTTTTTCTCATTTAAATATCATTAACTGCCAAGAAATACCAGGTGGTTCCATTTGTGACTGTAATTAGAGACTGTAGGGCTTCTTTATAAGACTGCATCTTCTTCTAGAAGAGTAATGCCAATTTAAAGGATGTGTTTCTGTTTCGTCCTCTTTGTGGTTTGCTATAGTTTTTTTAAGCTTGTATCAGCGACTTCCCCTGTGTACCTAAAACACATACCCATTTTTGCACCTGTGAAAGGAAAAGTTTTGACCTTATCTTTTCTATTGCTATCACTCTCTTATTTTTAAGATTGTAGATAGATAAATAAAGGCTTAATGACTAATTCCAGAACAGCAATAAGCAGCTGCTTTAGAATACTTCGTGCAAAAGAATATTGTGGTTTATGAAACTGGTTCATTTTTTTCAATTATTCTTTGAACAAGATACAGCATGGTGAAAAAGGCAAACCTCTAGGATTTTTCAGCCTAGAAAGGGAGATAAGATCCATGCCATCAGCACTAGATGTTACAGTCAACTCCTACAACGCTGTCTTGACCCAAGTGACCAGCCTTTAGCTTGAGTTCAAGTTTATCCGCAGTGGAATTCTCTTGTGCTCTATGGAGATGGCTTTGTAGTACTCAGTTCTGCAGTCACATACTCAACTATTTGCATTTCCTTAAAATACTGTTCCTGTGTGAAATTTCTAAGTCTTATCTCCCAAAATTAGTAATGAGATCCATATGGTATTTTAAAGAAGTTCCCCAGTATATTGGCTCTGAGTTCCTCAGATTAAGTAGCAGGGAAATATCTGCAACTTAGATGTTAGATGTGAACTATCTTCCACATGTAAAATAAATGTTGTTTGGGTTCAGAAAAGGCCAGGGTGAGGAGAAAAGAGAACCTAGTGCTTTTAGAGAAAATAGAAACTACAGACATAATTGTACTGAGTGTGTTATAAGTGTGTAGGAAGGGGAAGTGTGTAGTTTCTTTGGGTATTGATGGCCAGCGTTAGTATGTTGATTTGTTAGAAAACAAGAGGATGCCAAAAGGAATGCCTACTGGGAAATTACAATTTGTCAATTTGCCTTATTCCCTTTAATTTCCCTGGTTCTTCTTGAGCCATTGGTAAGCATATATGGTCTCCTTTGTAGTTATTAAACTTGTTTAAAGTTTTGGCAGTAAATACTTCTTAGAACATGAGGCTTATAAGGGTGACATGAGGGATGGATGTTAAAGAAGAATACATAAAGCACAGTTACTTTTCCTTTGCTCTTGTAATGGTCACATGTTAAATTCAATACTCAAAGCTACCCTGAGACTTCAGAATTATTTGGGATATTGAATAAGGCCATTTTCAATGCCTAGTGATGCTAGTGGGTAATAGGCTATAAACTGGGACATAAGTAAATGAAAAAACATGGATTGCAGAGACAAAAACTAAAGTGTGGAGTGCAAAATAACAACATACTATAAATCAAATACAGGAATACAAAAGATTCAGAATAAAGGACTACTTAGCATGAATGACGTGGACTTTTTTTCTGATGTTACCTGGACTGGATGAGTTTTGAACCATCACGAGGCCAGTGTCATTACCCAATCAGTGTTGAGAATGCAGAAGAGTTAGCTGAAATATTCATTATTCTTTTAGGTGCAACAGGTAGGAAGAACTCTGCCCTTCCTAACTTTTACTCACCTAACCCTCTTGAACTTGAAAATATCTCTGATAGTTGAGGAACTAGCAAGCCTATAATGAGAAAGTATTAGAGAGTCAAAGGACTATTGAGAGACTTCGAAATACAGCCATACAGTAGTGGTGGGGGCAGGGAGGGGGAAAGGAGATCAAATGAGTTTCTAATTTAAGTTTGTCATCGTCATCAAAAAGCATTCACTAAGTGCCTCCCCTTATGGTGCTATGCTTGAGAGCTTAATTCGTTGTCTGCATATATGAGGAAGTAAATGGCTTTCCTTATATCTTCAGAGAAGCAGTAATGGTGTTTATCAATCACTTAAAGAATTAACTCTCCACAGTCCTGGTTGGTGTGCATCCATAAAGATAAGCAGATGCTTAGAGCCCAGAGGGAACCTGGATGGGTCTAAGTAAGGGAGTTAGACTTTATGCCCCCAATAATGTTCTCTACCTTATTACTCCTGTGATCCTTGCGATGCAGCGTATGTGGGTAGATAGGTAATACAGTCAGAAGTTCTGGAAATTCATAAAGTAATGGCCAGATTTTTGAAATACGTTTTTAAGGCTTCTTGGTTTAAACCTTTTTTGGTGACAGTTATTCCTGTGACCCATTCACTTTGAATATAAATGTTCTAGTCAAAGAATTTCCCTTGCCCAGGTTAGTGAAGTTGGTTTCTAGTCTAGGGAGTGTTATTTTTATTTGTAACACATAAAAGCAGTGAGTAGGGAATTTAAAGGAAGTAGCTTCTAAGAAGACTCTAAAATTTAAGCACACTAGTTAGCACACTAGTTTTCAGTGTGTCCAGAATCAGTGTTGAGCCTCTAGATTTTCTAGCAATTGGTGTCATGTTAGGTAATTTTTAGGTGTTACACAATTCAAGAAAGAAAATCATACTTGGAAGGTTTTTGTTTAATCAAAGAACAATTCATGTAATTTATTAGAAAATATTGATCCAGGCCGGGCAAGTGGCTCATACCTGTATTCCTAACACTTTGTGAGGCCGGGGCAGGTGGATCACTTGAGGCCAGGAGTTCAAGACCAGCCTGGCCACTATGGCGAAACCCTGTCTCTACTTAAAATACAAAAATTAGCTGGGCGTGGTGGCACACGCCTATAGTCCCAGCTCCTCGGGAGGCTGAGACAGGAGAATCATCTGAACCCTGGAGGTGGAGGTTGCAGTGTGCCAAGATCACATGACTACACTCCAGCCTGGGCAACTGAGCAATACTCTGTTTCAGAAAATATGGATGGATGGGTGGGTGGGTGGATGGATGGATGGATGGATGGATAGATAGATCGATCCAATTTTGAGGGCCCTAGAAGTTGTGAGCCAGAACATTGGAAGGGCCTTTTTGAAGAAAAAAATCAAGTGGTTAAATCATATTAGATTTGTTATCACTAGAAAAAAATATTTTTAAACAGCACCCCAGAAATCAATTTCATAGCTCATGAATTGACTCTTCAGCATTAGTTTGCCGGTACTGCATGTGGTATAATGTTACCTTGCCTAGAGTATTCAGTTATGTGAAAAAGAAAAAAAATTCCATATATATTTGCCATTAGTATGGTTCCTTAATGACTGTAAGCTAACTAACATAGCTTCGTTTATTTCCCTGGATAGGAGATTTGCAAAGTGCTTGGGGAATATGGATTTAAAATGCTTAGTAGTATTCACAGTTTCAGAAGTCATTCCCAGTAGCGATTTTAAGTTTCTGAAGGCCATGTTCTACTATTCAGTTTTCTGATAATATTATCACTCTAGAAAATACAGATGGCTCATGTTGTAATTTTTACAAGGCACTTTTGTTTTAGCTTTTGCTTAGTTTCAATTTGTTCTTTTAGGCAAACAAAAAATTGAAATTGGAAAATGGTGGCCTGGTGAGGGAGAATTTACGACTGAAGGCTGAAGTTGATAACAGATCACCTCAAAAGTATGTATTTTGCTCACAGAGCAATGTTTCAGTTTATGTCAATATTTCAGACTTGGCTGCTGTGAGGGTTTGTTTTTTGCTTGATTCTTCATTTAATCATGTAGATTTAGGTAGAATGGCTTGCCTCTAAAAGTCAAGTTTATACTCTGTGTTGTTGGTAAAATTTTAGGCTCGGTTAAGGCTAATTTTAAAGAAAGAATTTTATGCCTATCTTTTTTTCTTATCTGATGAATAATGTGACCTAGCACAAGTGAGCATTGACTAAGTTTTACATATAACTGTTTAATAGTACTAACATAGTAGTGAGATTAAGGTAATGCCCTTTAGTTGTTTTCTTAGATAGTCTTAGTAATAGTTAATGTTCATATAATTCTTTCTCTTTGCAAGATACAACAACCTGTAATGAAGAACTATTAGTATTCTCTGTTTTCAGATGAGAAAATGGAGGCATAAAGAGATTAAATTAATTTACCTAAATCTGCACAAGTGGAAGTATTAGAAATAGCATTTGACTAGCTGGGCACGGTGGCTGATGCTTGTAATCCCAGCACTTTGGGAGGCAGAGTTGGGTGGATTGCCTGAGGTGAGGAGTTTGAGACCAGCCTGGGCAACATGGTGGAACCCCATCTCTACAAAAAATACAAAAAAATTACCTGTGTGTGGTGGTGGGTGCCTGTAATCCCAGTTACTCCTCAGGTGGCTGAGGCAGGAGAATCACTTGAGCCTGGGAGGCAGAGGTTGCATTGAGCTGAGATCACTCCACTGCACTCCAGCCTGGATGACAGAGCAAGACTCTGTCTCAAAAAAGCAAAAAGAAGTAGCATTTGACCTTAGATAGCCCAACCTCAGAGTCTGTGCTCTTAACCATTACACTAAAAAGCCTATCTGAAATAGAATTTAGGACATTGTTCATTGAATTTTTTACTGATTTAAAACTATACAATTAAGTGAATTTATTCTTCCCTTATGGAATAATTTTTATTCCATTCCAGAAGATAAGAATTTGCAAGCATTGGACTGCTTAACAATTTGTTCAATATTTTAAGAAAGAGTTGGGATTTAAGGGTTGCAAATGGAGAGAAGATCGCAGGCAGCACTTAAGGTTCTTCTTTTTCTAGGAAAAAAAATAACAGATGAGAAGACAATATGGCCCCCAATGTCCAGCAGCCTCTCTGAGGGATGGCATATGAGAACTCCACACTTTCTTCCCATCCAACCACTGGACTTCATTTCTTTCTAATGGAAAAAGACAATACAGGAATAAGCAAACAATAGAAATTTATCCTACCAGAAATAGCTCTCTGCTTGTCATTTGAAAAGCAGGAAATGTTGCCCTTGGTAAAACCAGATGTGGTATCAGGAAATGGCGGACGCTAACCATAATTACTGGAGGCAGAGATAACTAACCAATGAGAAAGAAGCATGGCTTTTACGTTTAAATAGTTTCTTCCCCTGTGCTCTCCAACCCCGTTTTTCTTTCACTTCAGATAATGTCCTACTTTGACAAATTAGTGAAATAACCTTAGGAAGCGTTACTGTTATGTAGTGGTTTGAATCTCTACACCTATCATTTATTGGCAGCTTGCCTTGCTGGTCATAGTAATGCTTGTCCATTAGCCATTTCCCACAGCAGGCTGAATGGAACAAAAGCTATTTTGTTTGTAGCTCTTATTTCTTGAAAACTTGCCCACCAGATTTCGCATTTAATGCCAGCCACAAGGATGTGTGTTTTAAAATATCCATGGGTCAAACTGGATAAGGAACTGAAGAATCTCACCTGAGGAAACATGGCCTCTGTCAACTCTCAAAAAAGGAGCTGCACATCTAAATTCAATATAACTTTAGGATTTTCCATCTTTAACTTCCATTGCTTCCCTTCAGGGGAGGGGAACAGTTCATTTGAAAAGTGATTTGAGCTGAAAACCGTATTCCAGATCAATTTGCAATGCATTGAGGTATTAAATGCATTGCATGTGATTTATAGCCTTGTTTACTCTGTATCACCAAACCCTAGTGGGATTCAGAGAAAAGCTGACCACAGCTGAAAATACCCACATCTGGTTCACCTGAGGAGAGCTCCGTTTGTATGGGAAAGAATAAGACATTTCAAGAGTTCACAAATAAATGCAAGTGAATAAAAATCACCCATTCCATTTTATTCCCTTGGTTTAGGAAATACCTTGACTAATTATTTTTCTCGTTTCTACTTGGTTAGGTGTCAGGGTATACTTTTTTATACACTTGGCCTTAGTCTCCAATGTATCCTACAAGTTGAGCAGAAATATTCTACAAATCATACAGAAGAGAGAGCTTTAAAGTTTACACACTAGAGAGGGAAAAAATACTAGGAAGGTGTATTAGCTCAGATTGTCATAACAAAATGCTATAGGCGAGTGGCTTAAACAACAGATTTATTTTCCCATAGTTTTGGAGGCCAGAAGTTACACATCAGAATTTGGCAGAGTCGGGTTGTGACATGGGTTTTCTTCCTGGCTTGCAGATGGTTGCCTTCTTGTTATGTCTTTATATGGTTGGGGGAGAGAGAGAAATCTGGTCTCTTTTCCTCTTAAAAGAACACCTAGTGACCTCATTTAGCCTTAATTGCTTCCTAAAGATCTTATCTCCAAATACAGACACATTAGGGGTCAGGGCTTCAACATAGGAATTTGGAGGGGAGGGTGAGGATATGACTCAGTCCATCGCAGAATGAATTTCTTTCTAAGATGCTCCAACAGATATCACGCTGTTTCCCAAAAACTTGACTAAAATCTGGTGTGAACAAAGGAGATTCAAATAATATTTACCTTGGTCTAAAGAACATGGTATTGTATAAAAGCTAATATATTTTACATACAATCTTTTTAAAACAATGCTATAATCTTTTAAAATGAAGATGTTGGTTATCTGGACGTTTTTCCTTCCTCGATTTTAACTTAAAATCTCTCTTGAGCAATGTGGCAGATAGCCTACTAAGCATGTTCTTCTAGGTTTCCATAATATTCATCCTGTTCCTTGCCAATAATTCGTTGTCCTAATATCCAAACTCATGGTCCAGAAAATGCAGTCTTTTCCTTTGGCTTTATCTATTTAGCCACTTTCTGAATTCTTATTATGCTTCTAAATGTATTTATTTCACCTGGAGGAAACCACCTGTTTGGCCCTTCAGTTTCCCCTAACTTGGACTCCTAAGAGATTTGGATTTGATCTTCAGAGCTTAAGGGGTGGTGATATGACCTTTAAGTTTATAAGAGTAATATATGAAAAAGACTCCACTTGCTAACCCAGAAATAATGATTTTTTTCTTACTTAACATTGTGCTAGATGCTTTGAACAAGCTAAATACTCTCTCTGACCCCTAAAGAAGGTTGTGTTCCCTTGCTGTGATTTCTTATTACCTGTCCTTTCCCTTAGCACATGTCACAACTGCTAATAATTAACACTTTGTGTAATTGTTTTATGACTTTGTTCTGTTTGAGCCAGGGGTATAGTATGTAGTCACTATTGTAACCACTGCATTTTATAGGATTCTGGCTTCCGTGCTGCTCCTACTACATATCTCTTGAGTAAATGAATTAAAAAACATAACTCCTATGACTGAGGAAACATAGAGACAAATCGAGAATGTGGGATACTCAATAGGAAAAACGACTAGGTTTCTTCTAAGTCATTGAGGGAGAGTGCTGCTTTATAATAAAAGAGAACTATGAAACTTAATAACCAAATGCACTGTGGACTTGTTGGGATACTGATTAGTAACAAACTGATTGTTGAAAGACATTTTAGAGGCAGCTGGGTAAATCTGAATACGAAGCAAGAATTAAATGAAATGATACCAAGGAATCACTCTTAATTTTGTTTAGGTATCATGGTTACTTAAGAAAACACCATTTATATTAGTCCTTTTGGGCTGCTATAACAAAATACCATAAACTGATTGGCTTATAAGCAACAGAAATTTATTTCTCACAGTTTTGGAGACTTAGAAGTCCAAGATCAAGGTGCCAGCTGGTCTGGTGAGGCCCATTTCCTGCTTCATAGACAGCTGTGTCCTTTTGCTGTATCCTCGCATGGCAGAAAGAACAAAGGAGCTTTCTGGGACATCTTTTTAAGGGTATTAATCCCACTTATGAGGGCTTGAACCTTTTGACCTATAGGCCCCAGAACCTTACCTTTAAATATTATACCATCACCTCCTGATGGCCCTGCCTCCAAATACCATCACATTAGGGATTAGGTTTCAACATAAGAATTTATGGGGGACACAAACATTTAGTCTATGGCACCATATTTTCTTTTAGAAATGCATCCTAAAACATAGACTATAAAATACTTTAGCAAAAGACAAAGGATATACATACAAAGGAAATAAGACAAAAATCTTGATAACTGTTGAATATGCATTATGAGTAAATGGGAGTTTATTATGTTCTCCCTACTTCTGTGAATGGTTAAAATTTTTTATATTAAGGGGAAAAAATCCAGCAAAACATGGTCCCTGCTTCCAGAAAAGTCATAGTTAATGAAGGCATGACATGAAAATATATGAAACGAATGCTAAACAGATATTAAGCCAAATAATAGAGACAGCAGTATGGGTTCAGAGAATGGCGGTTAGGTTGCAGGGATAAGGAAGGTCTTTATCAAAAAGGATTTAAGCCCAGCTTTGAAGAATGGAGATTTCATCCTTCAAAGGCATTTGAATGAGAGAAAACAGCATGTGCTGTTAGGAATACTAAGCGGTCCCTTCAGCCCTAGTCCTTTTTCTCCAGTAGTGGTAGCCACATATTGTGGTACTACTCAGTTAAGCACAGTAACTTTCTTCTCACATTTATCAGAGCAAAAGTCCATGTAATTTTTACATCTCTCTATTGTGACCACCATCACTCTACTTTTATAGCTTGGTAGCATGACTCCACTATGTCCACCACTTTCTACTCTAAGCAGAAGGGCCTGTTCTCAGTCTGAATATGTAGTGGGGAATGTGAAGCGTGTCACACCTCCACATGGTAAGACACATCAAGAAAGGGAAGAAGCTGAAGGGAACAATTAAGTACTGGATTTCTTGTATTCCTAAATTCCCTTGACTTTAATTACTACTCCTAAACTGTGCCAAGCAATGTGGATATACTTATCATTGGTAGAGTTAGATGTTCCTTAGTGATTTTTTAATTTGAAGAGATGTGAAGAATTGATTTGTAAAGCATCTGAAAGTTCCATGCCCTCTCTCCATATCACTGTTCAGTTGTGCCACCTTTTTTTTTTTTTTTTTTTCTAGCCACTTGAGGCAGGGATCATGCTATGTCACCAACTATTATGAAGATTTAGTAGAGCAGCTATTTTTGTCCTCAGCTACTAACTCACCTTAATAGTATGGGATATTCTATTAGCTCATTTGTATCAAACTTGGTTATAATTGAATTAATGGTTTTTCTTTCTATAAATACGTATGCAGGAATGTTATGTTTTCTGTCATTGTGTCTTTAGTGAGATCTATGGGTTTGATAAATGTCTCCCTGAGTGCGTTTCATTTTACGGCACAGCAACCCCAAGGCTTGTCCTTATGGACAAGTCTTCACCCATGCCTCAGCTTCTTTTGGGAGAGGATAAAGGCTCTAGATACTCTGGGCAATAAGTAGTATTTCCTGTTATTAATGAAAAGAAGTGTTCTGAAGAGGAAGGAATAGACTTCATTGATTGTGACCTGGGCTTGCTTCCTTTTTTGCTCTATTTTTATTTCTTGAGCCATCAAAAATGAAATTTAAAATCAGTTATCTTAGGGCTTTAATAATTGTCTGCCTATATGTCAGATATTACAAATCAAAATCAAAATCTTTGACCTCACATTCTTTCTTGAACTACAGGTTCATGTTTTCATCTATCTTTTTTGTGCCTTTACCAGAGATTGTATGCCTCAAATTTACTACAGAGCATGGTGGTTAAGAACTTAACTCTGGAATCAGACTTCTTGAATTCAACTTTCCCTTCTTCCATTACGTCCCTCCTTTCCCTACCCAATTCATTTTTTACCATACTCAAAATTGTCTTTTAATAAAGTACATATCAAATTATTTAAATCTCCTGCTTAAAACTATTCAGTGTTTTCCTAGAATAAAATCCAGACTCTTCACTGGCTAGTCTGCATCTGCCACCTCTTCTTCATCTCATTCTTAACTCCTCCAGCTCATCCTACTCCAGTTCTACTAGACTTTATTTCTAAAACATGCTGTGTTTATTTCCTTTACTTAGAATATTCCCCTTGCAGATCTTTACGTGACTATCTCCATCAGTGCTCAGATGAAGGAAAGCCTTTTCTGATCATTCAATATAAAGCAGCCCTTTCACTCAGCACGTTCTACTCCCTTAATAGAAGACCATAATAATAAAATCATGATTGGGTAAGACAGTAGAGCATGGTGATTTTAAGCACAAACCTTGGAGCCAAACTCCGTATGACCGAACACTAATCTTGTCTACTTACTAGCTCTGTGATTTAGATGAAGATATTTAACCTTTCTGTATCTCAGTTTTTGTCTTTTGTGCAGTGGGGTTAATAGTACTACCTGTGTTGTAAGTAATAGTAAGGGTTAAATGAAATAAAACTTAAAATACCCTTTTAACAGAGTCCATAATTAGCAATTAATATTTTAGTATTGTCTTCACAGCCATTATCACTGTCTGAAATTATCTTGTTCATTTAATTGTGTGACCTGTTTGTTTTTTGTCTCCTTCATTCTAAACTCTAAGCTCCATTTTAAACTCTAAGCTCCTTGCTGCCTATCCCCTTCATTTCCAAAGCCCCCAGTATCTGAAGATACCTGATAAATATTTTTTGAATAATTGAATTAATAAATAAGTAAATAACATTGGATAAATTAACCTTAAAGTCTTTTTTTTTTTAACATAAGATGAGGGTGCATTATTGTGAGGATTAAAAGAAATCTATTACCTTGACACGATGTGTCGTATAAAGAATGGGAAGACAAAATAATGTAAATCATTCTGTAAAGATACATGCTTGCATGTTTATTGCAGAACTATTTACAATAGCAAAGACATGAAACCAACCCAAATGACCATCAGTGATAGTCTGAATAAAGAAAATGTGATACATGCACACCATGGAATGCTATGCAGCCATAGAAAGGAATGAGATCATGTCCTTTGCAGGGACATGGGTGAAACTGGAATCCATCATCCTCAGCAAAGTAGCACAGGAACAGAAAAAAACATCACATGTTCTCACTCATAAGTGGAAATTGAACATTGAGAGCACATGGACACAGAGAGGGGAACAACATACACCAGGGCCTGTTAGGGGGTGGGGGCTGAGGGGAGGAAATTTAGAGGACGGGTCAGTAGGTGCAGCAAACCACCATGGCACATGTATGCCTGTGTAACAAACCTGCACGTTCTGCACATGTATCCCCTCCCCCTTTTTTTTTAAGAATGAATAAAACAGCTAAAGGTGGGATGGGGGAATTTGTATATCTAAAAAATCATATCCATAATCCCCCATCCCATGCAAAAGATTATTTATCCTCTTGCTTTGTTCCTGTCCTTCTTAATGACTTTAGTACTTACCTAGTTGCCTAAGATTAAAACCTCAATCTTCTGTGCTTCTCCACCCCTTCTCATATCACACCTGGTGTTTTTTAGTATGTTCTTTGTAGCCTACCTTTTTAAAATGCCTCTGTAGTCCCTCTTCTCATTTTCACTAGTTTAGATCCATATTATTTCTTGCCTCGCCTGTTGTAACAGCCTTTCTACTGCTTACTTTTCTTTCCTGTGCTGTCACCCAGGCTGGAGTGCAGTGGCACCATCTCTGCTCACTGCGAGCTCCACCACCTGGGTTCATGCTATTCTCCTGCCTCAGCCTCCTGAGTAGCTGGGACTGCAGGTGCCTGCCACCATGTCCAGCTAATTTTTTGTATTTTTAATAGAGGTGAGGTTTCACTGTGTTAGCCAGGATGGTCTCGATCTCCTGACCTCATTATCCACCTGCCTCGGCCTCCCAAAGTCTGGGATTGCAGGCATGAGCTACCGTGCCCAGCCCCAATATTCTTAGTCTAGTATAAAAGGGTCTTTACTATATAACTTTGGTTTAATCTCCTTACCTCTTCTCTAGCCCCTCTCTTCTTGTGCTCTGCTCTGACTATGCTGAATTTCTCATTGGGCCCACATTCATGATATTGTATTTTCCCTGGTTCTACACAGTAGCCTCTCTCGTTTTTATTCTTCCTGGTTAATCCCTGTCTATCCTTTGAGATCTATCCCAGTTGTTGCTTTATATGTGAGACCCTCCATAATTTTCCCAGACAGAGGTAGCATTTTCCTCTTGTGCTTTTCATTACTCTTCTTCTACCCTATTGTTTTAATGATCATGTTGCATATTGATCAGTTCCATGACTGTCGTACCCAGTTAATCTGGCAGCTCCTTGGCACCAAGACATATTTTTTAAATGCACATTTGTGTATTTGTACAAAATACATATATATGTGTGTGTATCTTCCTTTTATGGAGTCTTACAGAAGGAAAGAGTCCTTATACTCTAATACTTGAAGCTTAAAGTACAAAGGATTTATAAGAGAACAGGAAATCAGAGAGTCTGGAACTTTCTCCAAATTAGAGCATAGGATTTCCAGAAGCTTTCCTCTTTAAGTTATGCCAGAGAATCAGAGTTAGAAAGAGAAACAGAGGAGGTGATGGTAGGGGCTTGCCTGGCTAAGTCTTGAGTTTCTTGTCTGCATCTATTTACTTGAACCAGATTTTCCTTCCTTTACCTGTCTCCATGCTGACTCTGAACTGTGCAGTTCCAGTTCCCAGGTCTGCTCTTTCTAAACTGTGTCTCAAGATGTAGTGGTAATGCTCTAACCTTTTGCTTCCTCATCAACACCGCTGGTCTGGCTGGCTCTTGCTGTTGTCCCTTCTTGACCTATTCTGGCCTTTTTTGTTTCTCATGATTCTTCTCTGACAAATGTGGTCATTCCTGGTATTTGACCCTAGCCTGATCCAGTGACTGATTCTGCTATGCCCTTTGGTTTTCCTGGAAGGGGAACTTGTAGACTGTCAGGGGAGTCTGATGATACCCTGGGGCCAGATTGTGACAGCCAGTTGCACTCAGGCCCCTTGACTGCCTGAGGGACCCTTCGCTGGATATGCAGCTAATTGGGGATAGACAGGTAGTGCAGTTTTCTGTCAGTTTGTCTTTATTGTATTGATAAGGTACTTGGGGAGGCGGCAGTGCATGCTAATGACTAAGCAGTAAGGTTGTCAGAGGGATTATGAACTGTTTGAGAAGAGGAATGATCACTTCTACTTCCTTTATTTTCCTTCTTCATAGCCCCTGAGCACACATTAGTCCTCAATAACTGTCATCTGAGGAATAATTACAGGGTATCTAGATCAGTTTTTGTTTTGTTTCATTTTCTTTCAGATCTTGTTTCATGCTGAGAGAAAATAAGAGATAATTTAGTTAAGGTGAAAAATGTATAGACAGGTAGATACTAATCCAGAGATTTTTAAGTATATTTTTTATCACTCAACAGTAGTTGCACTCTTTTACAGTATTGAGATTTTGTTGTTAAGGTTATTTTATTTTGGGGAAAGATGTAAGTCCTTTACTCTTAGAAATAAAAAGATATGAAATAGGATGTCTTAATGTTCTCTCCTTTCCATGACAGATTAGGATCCCTGTTAATGTCATGCAGATTTCAAGGCTGATCTTGGTTGGTTGAAGGGAGCTGGGGAAGAAAATGAGGGCATTTCTGCTTGGAATCAAAATGAGATAAATTTGTCAAGTAGAATGGAATTTATTCCACAGTAAAAGTAGTAGTCTGTCCTCACAGGCAATGCAGAGAAAGTAGTACTTAGAGTTAGGCATCCTGTTTGGAGCAGCTTTGCCCAGTGTGCTGCCCAGAGAGAAGGAAAGAAGCCTTGGAAATGGAGGCTAACTAGTTGCAGTTTCCAAACAGAAGGCTGGAGACCAAGTCCCAATTGCCATAGAAGCAAGTAGGATGAAATTGGCCAGCATGGAACACAGTCTAGTTCTGTATTTCTCCTTATCCACCTGCTGACCCAATACTATGTGGGTCAGTCCTTATTAGAGGCTTACCACAAAAGGGACCTGTCTGTTCCTCTTCAGTTCACATATGCTGCTCAACACTCAGGTCATTTTTATTAATTTCTAAGGTATCTCAGCTAGAATTTTCACCACAGTTTTTAACTATAAATGCATAGTTGCTTTAATAAGATAAACACACAAAGAATTTCCTTTAAAGTTTTGTTCTACCATGAGCTGTGATCATGCCACTGTACTCCAGTCCTCCAGCCTGGGTGTCAGGATGAGATCCTGTCTCAAAAATAAGTGAATAAAATAGTGTAAATATGAGCTATTAATTATTAACCCTGCTCTTCATTTGAAAACTTGCAAAGCAAACTGTACGTTGATTTTTAAATGGTACTTTCAGAAGATGGAGGGATAAGGAATTACTGCAAGGGCCTAATTCTTTGCTTGTTCCCCTGTCTTTATCAACTTTGTCTTTAAGGGTGAAATTCTGACATTTTTTATTCTTGCAAATATTGGAACACTTTCTGTTTTGTGATAAAACTAAGATGCAACATAACGTAGCTTGTATTTTTTTTCTCTTAATTATACCCTGAGATAAATAACCTATGTGATGTTTAGACCTTGAAATTTTGTATTTAGTTTTTCTCATATCATATAAAAAACATCTTTTACTTGTAGTTGAAGATACCTGCTGATTGTACATGAGCTAGGCAAGTTTATCATACATACTTTCTACACATAGCACATTTAAGTATTATGCTTTCAGCTCTGTTTCAAACTTAGTCTTTATATCTCTGGTTAAATATTTGGGTTGGCATTTACTAGGGTGATCTGTCAATGCTGTAGTTTCATGCAAGGCCACTTTAATAAATGAACTTTTGAAATTTCAAAATATTATTGGATTTGTGCCTAAAATGTGGTGGTGGTTTGATAAATGTTTACTGAATTTGTGCATACATACTATACGTCTTCCTACAATGTTTGTATTTCCTCTCTGTGTTTTTATTAGCAAATGTATGTACCAATAAATAGCACAAGAATATTAATTCACTGACTCTGTATACACATTGTGTCTAGAAAAATCTAGTCTACATTTTGATATGAAATATAAATAGGTGCTGATACTATTTAAGAAGGGACTTTATGTTCAGTATTTCATATGGTTTCAAACATGGTGTATGGGGTTAGAAAGACTTGGATTCAAACCCTATTCCTGCCACTAAGCCCCTTTAAAATAAGAATAATGGATCTTACTTCATAAAGTTGATAGGAGGATTAAATAAGATAATATATATCAAGCATATAGCACTCTGCTTGATACCAAGTAAACACTTAATGACTATGGCAGCTGCTTTTCTTTTTGTCATCATCATTGTCAGTAGTAGTCAGTTATATAAGTTAAAGATGTATTTGTTACACTTACTTTTGGTAAATTCCAGGCAAAAGTTCACTTTCCTTTTTTTAAAGTTCTCTTTCAGTATATCTCATTTAACATTTTTGTGGAACTAACACGTGTGACTAGGATTGGCCATAGATAGTACTTTTATGATTAACAAATTTCTAGGAATGTAGCAGTTTTGTAACTGAGAGCTTCTTTTTAAAAAGAGAAAACTCTCTTGAGGAAACATTGGCAAATTATACAGCTCAGCAACAATATAAATGTGTGGGTTGCTTCCCAAAGCTTCTCTAGTAGTTTAAAGACAGAATGTTTCCCCTTTATCCTCCCAACACATATATAAGGGTGGGTAATGCACAAATGATCCATAGGAAGCAGGTGAGAGAAAAGGGATGCCAGAGGCTTTGAACCTTTTCCCCCACCACCTAATACAGTTTTGATATTCCTACAGCTCTGGTCCTCCCTGTCTACTTTTCCTAAAATGTGCCCTACCCACCCTGCGCACATGTACATGAGATAGATACCACTACCAGGACCTTTTCATTTTTCTTCCCACTTCTGTCAAAACTCAGATTTCTACAGAGCTCCTGTTAAGGCTATACACTTATTAAGTGTAATCAAAAAGAGAAGTTAGGAAACTCAGAGAATCTGAAACTGGTAGATTGTGCGTTGGGAGATATAATTAAGAAAGGAAAGGGCAAATGGAAAGCTCTTCTCTCTGCATCCTTACCTCTCTGTGTTTAAAATAAAAAAGATACTTTCCTAATATTTCTGAAATTCAGGAAATGAGAAGCTATACGGCTATGTAGACAAGCAAGTCCACAATGAAGTCCACTCTATGAATGGATCAGTCTGTCTCAGATTAAGTGGCAGCTCTTTAAGGAAAAATATTTGAGACTCACATAAATTTATTTGCTTTTCTTCCATATCAACCATTACTTTATGATGCCCACTTGCCCCCTTCATTTCCCAGGCTCAAGTGATCCTCTGGCTTCTGCCTCATGAGTAGTTGGGACTACAGGCACATGCTTCTGTGCCTAATATTTTTTTTTGTAGAGACATGATCTCATTATGTCACCCAGGCTGGTCTTGAACTCCTGAGCTCAAGCCATCCTCCTGCCTCACCTCCCAAAGCATTGGGATTACAGACATGAGCCATGGACCAAAGCAATCTTAGTAATTAATGGGAAAAATCGCAGTTGTTTGATGACCTTTAGAAACTTTTGTCAAAACAATTAACTCTTATTGTCAAATATATATGTATATGGATGGGCAAAAACAGCAAAATGAATATTTATTTAGTGCATTAATATTTATGCAGTAAAATTTGAAACATGAGAAATATTGAGAATTAGTGGGTTTTTTTGTGAAAAACTTCTGGAGAATAATTTGAATAGTGCTTCCCTTCTCATATAATTTATGATATGAAGCTAGCATCATTTCTGATACCTTGATGAATTTTCACACTCTTAAGTTTGCATCAGCTTCCAGCATTTTATCCTGAGCTCCACATTGCTTTAGTGTGAAGTGTTTTGTCAGCCTGTCATTTTCTCTAGACATCTTCATCCTTTTCACCACAACTTTTCTCATCCGTGTCAATAAGTTTGCCTCTCCAAAGTGCTTCTGGCATATCTAGAATTTCTTGAATGGACTGACATTGTTGTATTTTTCCCACAGTCAGTGATTTCTTCCATAACTACATTTACATTTGATTGCAGTTTCACTTCCAGTATTATCATTGTTTATTTCTGTTACACCTTCATCTTTGTTGACCTGTTCTGTCTTTTTATTAAGTGTTTTTGTAAAATGTCATGTGGATTTTTTACTGGGAGACAAGGAGGCAGCCCAGTTGCACACTTTGCTATCTGTATGTTAACTGAAAAACAGGTGGATGCACAGTGACTAATCACTGACTGACCTTGAAAGAAGTGACTTAATGGGTCACTGATCATGAAGCACGTCTATTATTTATGTAGTGTTTTGTGAACTGAAAAGCTAGAAGTGAAGGTTTTACTTCATGCAGTTACTCATTAATATTGTGTGGTAACTGAAATTTGAATCACGTTGTTGGGTGACTGGTAAATTAAACCATGGTAACTGAAATTTGTGCATTTTGAAACCATATAAAGCAAGGATATCAACACTGAAAACCTGTCAGGCCTGACCACAAAAGCTGGTCCAGGTCCAAAGATAGCTTTCACTTTCTTTCATTACCTCAGCTACCAAATAAGGAAAACATATAAAGTCAAAGTTTGATGAGGCAAGTAGACTGACTTCCCCAGTGTCCCCTCCCCCTTGTCCCTTTTCAAGAAGGCATTTCTGAATTTTGGCAGTCTTGGCCACCCACTGGGCTTGCTGCATTTACCCATTTTTTTGGAATTGTCGTTGAGAACCAGAAAGGCAAAGTGAATTGCTCAAGGATAGTAGCATAGCACTAGAGCTGATTAGTTTCTTGGTACTCAGTTGTGGTATTCTTTTACCACATTTGTTTTCTTCAAACATGTCCTGTTTTTCTGTTTGATAGACTATGAGAAAATATGGTCTTAGGAAATTTTGTTGTTAGAGATGCTCTTTAATTTAGTTATACTACCTCAAAGGTCATACCAATAGGACTTCCATTTCTCTTCTACTGGGGACAGAAATGATCTTGTATCTCTTTAACTATTTGGACAAGGGGAACTCTCATCCTTTTGTCTCATCCGGAATGTATGTATCAGTTAATACTGCAAGCTGAAAAATCCTTTAAGCTTCTGTTAGATTCTGGCAGAATACACTTCTGATATCAGTTGTAGCTCCTGAACTGCTGTACAGTGTTTTTTTCTGGCATAATGAAACCTTTGGCCATCACTGCTACTTTGAAAATCAAAGCCTTTTGGTCTCTAATGGAATGTTTATAAAAATACTCCATTTTGAAATTTGCTGAAGAAAAGGAGGAAGTATGGCAAATGATATTAGAAATCCCTCCGGCTTGCCTTGGCATAGCTTCATTTAGTGTTATGTACTTGAAATATCTAGAATTAGTGTGAATACAAAAGTATTAAAACCCAAAGATAAATAAGCTTATATCCTCCTTGTCTTCTATGGAAGTATAGCATCAGATACTTATCCCTAATTGTTATTTCTCTATAACAAGGTAAATTACCCCTTGCCAGATTTAATATAGTTACCTTGGATAAGCTAAAAATCTCCTGACACATGTCAAAAGTTTCATCTATTTGCAATCTTACTAAGGTGAAGGTTTTTGGGATGGAGCAGTATAGAATGCCAAGCCTGTAGCAAAAAAAAAGCTCTACTGTATATATGTCAGTCTCTGTTGCTTTCCTGGGTGTCAGAGAAATAAAGTAAACAGTCAAATGTAGTGAACTAGACATGTTTAGTTTAGTAATACAGTGACTGTCATAATACTTAACATGTAAAAGAAGGCCAAGGACCTTTAACTTATCCTGTGGTGTCAACCCTGTCTCAATGTAAGGCACTAGTGTATCTTAAGAGAATGACTTTTATTCAAGAAATACACAATAACAAGGAATTATTCTAGGAGTCTGGCAGTGAATATAATAAGACAGTCAAACTACCTGCTCTCCTTGAGCTTCTATTCTAATGTGGGAGAATGAAAGCAAATAAATTACATGAATTGATTAATTGATCAGTTGCATGGCTTTTAATATACATATCTGTCAGTCTGCCCACCAGCACAGGTCCCTTATTAGCATGGGAGAAGGGCCTGATCACTGAAAGTATTATAGATTTTTCGAGTATTGAAATGAAACTTAGGGAAATTAGGGGCAGTGGCCTTTTAGAAAACAGCCTAACTCCATCAGTGACTTCTGCTTGCTTGTCCCTCTCATATGTGATCTGCTACTGGCCTTTGTTATTTCTCTCTGAAATAACACAAAAATTATGTTTAGGGCTCTCATTGACTTCAACTCCAAACCATATGTTACTTGTTTTAAAAACATAATTTCTAAAAAAAAAAAAAAAAAAAAAAAAAAATAGAGGCAAATACAGTGTCTTAAGATGATACTATATTTGAAATTCCAAGCTAAAACCCTGAAACAAGAAACTGGTAATATTTTGGGAAGCATTCTTTATTTTTGACTGGTCTTTCTGTGTGTAGGCCTCTGAGTTCCCAAAGATATCCTTTGGTTGCAAGTGACTTACTATTTAGTAGCATTATTTGATTTTTAAGTCATTTGATTTTTTTATCTGAGGAGATAACTTCATTATAAAAAATTTAACTTGAAAAAAATTTATTTTGGTAAGCAAATGTAAGGCTGTCACTTTTGCTTATTTGCATTAAATAAGCATGCTACACAGTTTTTCCATTTCAAAACGCGGGTTATTTGATTATGCCAGAATAGTTACAATCAGGAATTCACAAACGTTTGTACTTGTATTGAAAGGTCTTTGCTCACTTTTTAAAAGTTCTCTTACAGAACTACAACTCTGTAAAGTACTACATTTATAAGCCAAAAAATTTTTAACAAAGAAGAAAAATTCCCATCATTCATTTAACCAAATCCAGTAGTAAACTTTGTCTTTAAAATGGGAAGGCTTGTTATCATAGTTGCTTTTTGTTTTTGTTATACCTGTGGTTTTTGCTGTTTTTTTAGAAGTTGAAGGGAGCGTGCTCTCTCTGGAGGTTCAGTTAATTGCAGTGAGTAGATCAATATTCAGCAATCATGTCTTTTAAAGCCTTTTCTGGTCTTGAGATTTTATGATTCTATATTTACCTTTGCCTCTGCTTTTTCCTTCAGTGATAAGAGTGCAGGGATAATGTAGGGGTTGAGATGGGGAGTGAATTGGGCTAGTGGTTTAGGAGGTGATGGGCATTAAGTGGGAGTTGAAAACATATTGTGGTTGATTCTAAGAGGGGCAGTTGCTACTGGTGTCTGCTTTTTTTGTAGTTTGTTTTTTTTTTTAATACTAAATACATGTTCTTAATTGTAATTATTTTTTAAATTAGGGGAAAAAAGGAAGAGAAAGATAAACCCAAAGATAAAAATAATTTTTGAAAGTCACCTTCTCATAGCTTCCTCCAAACAGACAATCCCTTAATTCTTAGAAATGGGCCAACATAGAAATCATCAAAAAGATGATTAAGAATAGGTTTTGAAAAGAACTCTGGAGGAGATAAGGTAGTTTTCATGGGATTAGAATGTAAGGCTTATGTTATTTATTGGCTCATAAGAAGTTTCCTGAAAGATAGAATTTTTTTTTGGTGATAAGATTGAATTTAAGGTAGATATTTTATGTCCCTTGGAGCTAGAACAGTCTTTTTTATCTTTGTGTTCCCAGCCCCAGATATACCACCTAACCTATACTAGGTACTCAAAAATTGTTTCTTGAGCTTAACCCAGTACTCATTCTTGATGGAAATAAAAGCAAGATAATCCCGGGTAAAAGGAGTAGATGTTTTTATGAATAAAGGAATTCTTTTTCAGTCACTCTCCAAAATGTTCTCTTTCAGAAAGTGTACAATTTTTTTGGGGGGGGGGGTCGGCTAGTATATTGGAATCACAAGCACTGACTTTGTATTTCAAAGTTGAAAGAAATGAGATTGATGTCCCACACAGTTGTAAAATGCCAAAAATAAGTAGTGCTGCCATGAATTAAAGGCCAGTGCTCTGAAAAGCTTCAGATCAAGGGTGGCTATAATTGAAAGGGCCCAAATAAGTATTTAAAACCACCTCTCCTGGGAATGCTAAGATTTCTGAATTTCAAATTGGCATTTTATGTTTGACAAGGTGACATTGTATAAGAAATGTGTTGTAAAACACAGCTGTATGATAGGAAAATGATTGAATGTAAATATTTCAAGATGCAGACCACTGTTCAAATGTTATCGTAAATCTTTGCCATTGTTTTAGGGCATAACTCTTCATGCATATATGAGCTGAATTGATAGAGCCAGCTCTTCGAGAGGAAATCATCGGCACATTTCTGCCTGTCTGCTACCACTAGTCTGATTCAACCACAAAAATATCTTATTAGGTTTTGCTATTATTATCATATGTTTATTATTATGTAAGTGGGAAACTTTTTTTTGAAAATATACATCTGGCATTTGCCCTACTCATTGAGTGGTCTGAAATGTCACCGTTAGGTGAAATTAGAATAGCCTGGGACAGTTAGCACTCTCAAACCTTGAAAAGAAAAAAGCTTGAGTTATAAGATTAACTATCTTTCCATTCTTTGTAGGTTTGGAAGGTTTGCAGTTGCTGCTCTTCAGTCCAAAGTAGAACAGTATGAGCGTGAAACCAGTCGCCTCAAGAAAGCCCTGGAACGAAGTGATAAGTATATAGAGGAACTAGAATCTCAAGTTGCACAGCTAAAAAATTCAAGTGAAGAGAAGGAAGCTATGAATTCCATTTGCCGGAGAGCACTTTCTGCAGATGGCAAAGGGAGCAAAGGCAGTGAGGAGGATGTGGCATCAAAGAATCAAGGCGATAGTGCTAGAAAGCAGCCTGGCTCATCCACCACCAATTCTTCTCACCTAGCAAAGCCTTCCAGCAGCCGACTATGTGACACCAGTTCTGCGAGGCAGGAAAGTACCAGCAAAGCAGAAATTAACTGTTCTAAGAACAAAGACCTATATCAAAAACAGGTAGAAATAATGTTAGATGTGACAGATACAAGTATGGATACTTATTTGGAAAGAGAATGGGGGAATAAACCAAGTGACTGTGTACCCTACAAAGATGAAGAACTTTATGATCTTCCAGCTCCTTGTACTCCTTTGTCCCTTAGTTGCCTTCAGCTCAGTACTCCAGAAAATAGAGAGAGCTCTGTGGTCCAAGCAGGAGGTTCCAAAAAGCACTCAAACCATCTCAGAAAATTGGTGTTTGATGATTTTTGTGATTCTTCAAATGTTTCTAATAAAGATTCTTCAGAAGATGATATAAGTAGAAGTGAAAATGAAAAGAAATCAGAATGTTTTTCTTCCCCAAAGACAGGATTTTGGGACTGTTGTTCCACAAGCTATGCCCAAAACTTAGATTTTGAAAGTTCAGAGGGGACCACAATAGCAAATTCTGTTGGAGAAATATCTTCAAAATTGAGTGAGAAATCAGGCTCATGTGTATCCAAGAGGTTGAATTCTATTCGCTCTTTTGAAATGAACCGGACAAGAACATCCAGTGAAGCATCGATGGATGCTGCTTACCTTGACAAAATCTCTGAGTTGGATTCTATGATGTCAGAGTCAGACAACAGCAAGAGCCCTTGTAATAACGGTTTTAAGTCACTGGATTTGGATGGGTTATCAAAGCCATCTCAAGGCAGTGAATTTCTTGAGGAACCTGATAAGTTGGAAGAAAAAACTAAGCTAAACCTTTCCAAAGGTTCTCTAACTAATGATCAGTTAGAAAATGGAAATGAATGGAAACCCACTTCTTTTTTTCTCCTCTCTCCATCTGACCAAGAAATGAATGAAGATTTTTCACTCCATTCCAGTTCTTGTCCAGTAACTGATGAAATCAAACCCCCAAGCTGCTTGTTTCAGACAGAGTTTTCCCAGGGCATTTTGTTAAGCAGTTCACATCGACTATTTGAAGATCAAAGGTTTGGATCATCTTTGTTTAAGATGTCCTCAGAGATGCACAGTCTTCATAACCACCTTCAGTCTCCTTGGTCTACTTCCTTTGTGCCTGAAAAGAGGAATAAAAATGTGAATCAGTCAACAAAAAGAAAAATCCAGAGCAGCCTTTCCAATGCCAGCCCATCAAAAGCAACTAAAAGTTGACTCATTAGAAAGGTGTCATTTGTAGTTTTGTCCTGAGAGAAATAGAAAAATTGTTAAAGTTACCTTTTTTCCTCAGAAAAGTTCTATACAAATTGGAATTGATAATCTTTAGTCAAGTATCAAGTCAGGATGGTGGATTAACCTGTACCCAGAATGCTTTTTGTTCATTTTGAAAAGATTTTGGTCTTTTCATTTTTATTTGGGGGTCTTTGTGACCAGAGAAGTTAGGGAGGAGGTTATTTTTGTGTTTTGGGGTTGGTTGGTTTTTTTTTTTTGTTTTGTTTTGTTTTGTTTTTTACTGAGTTTGATATGTATCTCAGTTGGGTGTACATTGTTTTTTAAAAAATGTTATTTAACTGTCAGATACAGTGGCCTGTTGATGAGCCCCACTTGTCGTCAGAACTTGGATTTTTTAAATAAAACTTTTAGTGTTGTCTATATACTGCTCAGTAAGACACTTGAGTTTCTTTAAGTTTTTCCTGGGTGGAAATTATTTTACGTGTCCCTTTTTATTTATGTTCAGTGATGGCCTAATTTTTCTGCAGGGCCGTGATGGAGAAATAGCACTCTAACCTTAGTCCAATATTGATTTACTTTTTTTTTTTTAGATTTTATGCATATGTTTGCATTTTTTAGCATTGTGTTTTGTCCAGTTTTGTGAAAATGTTCTGCTAGTATGAAAGAATACATTTTCTATATGAAAACATTTGTTTTATGTTAAGTAGCTTATATTTTCTCATCTTTGTGTGTGTATGTGTGTGTATGTGTGTAAAATCAGAAATTTAGCATACTATGGAAAGAAGGCATGAAGCACTTGGGTTTAGAGGAACCTAAAACATCATAGCTTCATTGTTCCAGATGTACAGGTTTGAAAGAGCTCATAGCCAAGTTCTTGATCCCCTTACATTCCAGGGGAGTTTTCTTTTGAGTAATATGTTTCTTGTTTGCATGTTACTGTTCTTTGTGGCAACTATGCATGGTAGCATTTTTGCTTGCTGTGTTTTCCATACTTAAGAAAAAGAGGTTTCAGTTGACTGATAGAATATCTTTTATGTAGGACAAACTTTTCTGTGAAGAGTGTTGAGGGGGTGAGGATAGGTAAGAGGTAAGCACAATTTTTAATTTAGGCTCTGAAAAAGTGGTATTGTTCTAAACATATTTGGTATGCCTATATAGGCCTTTAAAAATGGGTTTGTATGCTGTTTAATGTGCACTGAACATTTTACATTAATATTATACTGTTTTACATTAATACTGCATGCTTTTCTATGTGAATTGAATAAAGAATGTCATAAGCACTGTATTCCTTGATGTTGATGATGATTCTTTGTCTCATATATTGAATTAGCTTATAAAGACTGGGAAAAACTACTTTTTTTTTTTTTTTAGACGGAGTCTCACTCTTGTCGCCTAGGCTGGAGTGCAGTGGCATGATCTCTGCTCAGTGCAGCCTCCACCTCTCAGGTTCAGGCAATTCTCCTACCTCAGCATCCTGAGTAGCTGGGATTACAGGCACCTGCCACTACACCCAGCTAATTTTTGTACTTCTAGTAGAGAAAGGGTTTCGTCATGTTGGCCAGGCTGGTCTCGAACTCCTGATCTCAGGTGATTCGCCTTCCTCAGCCTCCCAAAGTGCTGGAATTACAAAAAAAAACTACCATGTCTTAATTGATTTTATAGTACGTTGACAAGCTATGGTCCATGGACCAAATCTGGCCTGTGGCTGTTTCCCAGGCTGGAGTGCAGTGGTGCAGTTATGGCCCACAGCAGCCTCGGATGGACTGGGCTCAAGCCATCCTCCCCACTCACTCTCCCACAGATCTGGGACTACAGGGACACACCATGTCAGGCTGATGTTTTTAGTTTTTGCAGAGACAACGTCTCACTGTGTCGCCCAGCCTGGTCCTGAATTCCCAGGCCCAAGTGATCTTCCTGCCTCAGCCTCCAAAAGTGCTGAGCCACCACACCTGGTCAATCATAAAATTGAATTTTATGCATTTTAATATTTTATAAAAATCTCCCTTGAAAGGCCTGTGAGCAAAAAATGGAATTTACAGTTTTCGATGGTTTTTAAATATCCATAGATTATTGCATAACACAGGAAAATTATATTAAAGTCACATTTCATTGTTTCTAAATAAAGTTACTGGAACACAGTTACACTCATTTGTTTACATATTACCTACAACATCTAAAATATTTACTATATGGTCTTTTACAGAAAAATTTACTGACCCTTGTTATAATAGACTGATAATGAAACCATAAAAGTGACAATTCACATTTGTAATTTGAAGAATCATGCCCTCCACTTACAGAAGCAATAGCCAAAGGCTGGCATGGTGGCTCATGCGTATAATCCAAGCACTTTGGGAGACCGAGATGGGCGGATCACCTGAGGTCGGAAGTTCGAGACTAGCCTGACCAACATTGAGAAACCCCATCTCTACTAAAAATACAAAATTAGCCAAGCGTGGTGGCACATGACTATAATCCTGGTTACTCGGGAGGCTGAGGCAAGAGAATCGCTTGAACCCAGGAGGTGGAGGTCGCGGTGAGCCAAGATCACGCTATTGCACTTCAGCCTGGGCAACAAGAGGGAAACTGTCTCAAAAAAAAAAAAAAAAAAAAGGAAAAGTAAGAAAGAGCTCATTTAAAGCAGAATTTTGTTTTGTGTTACATATTTTCCAATCATTTTTCTGATATGTTAAAGTTAATGGATACATTCAGAGCTATTGGCGCTTTAAATGTCTTTGATAATATGACTACACATTAGAAACTCACATGTAGCAATTAAAATTTTTCTGTCACAGGTTAAATTTAGGGGTGATATGATCTAAATCTACGTTCCTCCAAATTCATATGTTGTACACCCAAGATAATGGTACTGAGGTGGGGCTTTTGGTAGATGATTAGTTCACGAGGGCTTTGCTTTCACTGAATGGGATTAGTGCCCTTATTTAAAAAAAAAAAAAAAAAAAGCGTGGGTGCCAGGTGCGGTGACTCAATGCCTTAATCCCAGCATTTGGGGAGGCGGAGGCGGGCAGATCACGAGGTCAGGAGATCGAGACCATCCTGGCTAACACAGTGAAACACCGTGTCTACTAAAAATACAAAAAATTAGCCAGGCATGGTGGCGCGCACCTGTAATCCCAGCTACTCGGGAGGCTGAGGCAGAAGAATTGCTCGAACCCTGGAGGCGGAGGTTGCGGTGAGCCAAGATCATGCTGCTGCACTCCAGCCTGGGTGACCAAAAAAAAAAAAGTCTGGAGTAGTTTCCCTGCTTCTTCCACCATGTGAGAAGGACACAGCTAGAAGGTACCATCTTTGAAGCGGATAGTGAGACCTCACCAGAATCTGCTGGTGCCTTGATCTTGGACCTCCCAGAATAGTGAGAAATAAAATTATATTGTTTAAAAATTACTCAGTCCAAAACATTTCGTCATAGCAGCCTGGACGGACTAAGGCAAGGGGTAAGCCTAATTCTAGTTCTGTGATCAAGGATGTGTCTTTTTAGTCCAAATGCACTGACACTGTGACATGGATATCTGGAGTGTGTAACCTGATTTACTAATGACTAACCTAGGTGAGAGCATCTATATTGGACTAAGGTATTTTCCTGCTGCTTATATTCAGAAACATCCCTCCATTCTCCCTAAAGCGATATTCTGTATATTAAATGTGTGCCATTTATTTAAAGGGTCTAATCTGTGTAGGATTTGATTTTAATCACACATTCTCATTTGCACTCTTTACCACTTTTCTAAAATGTGATGTCATGGTAAATATAGTGGTTTCGTAGATTTTTAAATGTATCCATTATGTACACACACTCCAGGCAAAAACAAAAAACAAAAAACCTTATACTAAGTATCTTGCTAAGCTAACCTCTATTTCATCTAATCCCTTCTTATTTCATCTAATCCCTTCTTAAAACTTTGTGAACCAAGTACTGCGTCCCCAGTTTACAGAAAAACAAATCGAGGAAGAGTGATCACACAGCTGGAATAGATATGAACCATATCTTGGAGCTGGGTCTGTGGCTCTAGAGCTTCTCTTCTCCCTTGTGTAATAAAGAATCCACATTTATAGACCAAAAGGGATTTGAAATTTTCCAAGCATTATTTTTAAAGTATTTTGGAAGTATTAGCATGTTTCTTTATTTTTTATTTTTACATTTGAGACAGGGTCCCGCTCTTAGGCTGGAGTGTAGTGGTGCGAACACAGCTCACTTCAGCCTTGACCTCTTGGGTTTAGCATGTTTCTTTTACAGTAGCATTTAGTTCATGAGTCTGACTACTAAACAAGCTCAATGATGGGAGTTGTGTATGTATGTGCTACTTAAGAGATTCACATTGACTCTGACATTTAGATTAAGTTAACCTTGTCTTGGTTAATTTCACTAAGGCTATGATAGAGAAAGATGTACTCATGACAAGGAAGCAGACAGTTCATGTTTTTAGAAAACCATCTTTTGACTGCTTAAAATGCATTGGCTATGGGAATGTGACAGGATGCTAGTGGTTTTGTTTGTTTTTTGGTCATGACTTAGTATTCATCTTTTGTTTTTAAAATCATTCCATCTGAAAATGACAAGTCTTTTTCCTGTTTTATGGAGTCAGCTGACACACAAAAAAGAACATGGTACAGTAAGATTTACAGTCCCTTAATTTCGAGTCTGCTTTGTTTCCCAATCATCTCTTGGCCTACTACATTGGTTTGAAAAAACTACTGAAAAAGACAACTTGGTCTTGAATCTGTGATGTTTCAGGAACTTCTTGTTTCTACTTGAATGGTTTTCAGTGATTCAAAGTGAAATACATACACTAGATTTCCCCCCCTTTTGTACCTTTGGATATTTGTAAAGAGAATCAAACTGAGATTAACTGTTTATGGGATGTGCTTTTTTAGATTAGAAGGGTTTCCCAGAGCCTCATAAGAAGGTCTTTCATTCCCATTTGTGGGAGTCCTACAACACAGCTTTTGCCTATCACGATGTAACCTGATCCTTTTAATACTTGGCAGAGAGAAAACCTTTTAAGCAATGATCTCAGAGTGCACAGTGAACATTTATTGCCTAATTCTCGGAACCCCACTCAGCTAGGAAGCATCTGTGAAGATGCAGATTTCTTTACAGAACCCACCTGGAGCGCAAGTTAGGGCGATATTTAGTTTTATATGACTGAGACAGTCTAGAATGCCTTGAGTTACAGCTCCACTTCAGAAACAAGGCAGATTCTTAGACCTGCTGTGTCTTTTTCTTTTCATTATCCTAGATTCTAAGTGTTGTGTCTTAATAAGGAGCAGACCCTCTCTAATAAATATTAGCTTATTGGTGTGTGAAGGGGGCCTTAAGTGACGTTTGTAATTTGGGGATGTAAAGATCCTTTTCCCAAGGGATTTGGCTTGGCTATTTACTGAGACTTACTGGGAGGTGGGGGGATGCAATTCTAATGCATTTTGATTCTTACATCATTTGTGAGTAGAAAAATGCCCCTGTTGGGAATAGCGTGGAGCAGTGAGAAAGTCTGGCGTCTTCACAGAGGTGTTACTCGTACTGGGTCTTGAAGTGTAAATAAGAGTTCTGCGCGGAAGAGGACATCTCCTGCGTGTCGGGTTGTGCTGGAGGGGGTGACTATTTAGCCTCTGTCTCAGAAGAGGTGCTGAAGAAACCATTCCTTAACATCAGGGCTCCTATTTGAAAAAAGGTTTCTCGGGTTGCTCCAGCACACGTTTGGCTTTGCTCCGCCGCCTCTCCGGAGTCCCCAGAGGTTCTTGGGCTTGCCCCAACCTCCTGAGTCGGCGGCCTGATGGCGAGACAGTGGCTCCCTGGGCGCTGGAAGGCTTAGGCGGTGGCGAGTTGGCCCATCATCTGTCCATTAAGATGAGACTTGACCTTTTGAGGGAAGGAAGGGGCGACCTCGCCTAACCCATCGGGTCATCTTTGTGTTCCGGGTGGGGAGATGGGGTCTAGCCCGCTAGCCTCGGCTGTAAGTCCTCTTCTCTCCATGGGATTCCAGCGGACTCGGCCTTCTCGGATTCCCGCTGCTGGTGCCCGCTCTTCCCTTTCCCTCCAGCCCCCACCGGAACCCCACTCCCCAGTCTCGGGAAGCCAGAAGCGCCCTGGCCCTTCCAGCCCGATTTTCCCGCTTTCTCGAGGGCGCTCCCGGCTGGTCCCGCCCAAGCCCCACCCGAACGTCCCGCTCTGCGGTTTCCTTTCATTTTATTACTACTCGTGAAACCTGGCGATTAAGACGCGAAACCAACAAAGAGTTTTCTTTCCACCTTAACCTTGCACACAATCCTTTAACAAATTAATTAATCCTAATGAATTAACACTTCATTTATTTAAACGCGCTACAGTCCATGAATTAAATTTTCATGCAGTGATTAAAGGCTGTTAAAATATGCATGATTTCGTTAAAATTTTATAATAAATCAGGGCAATGTGTTACATGACAAGGCAACTATTTCCCAGTCCCTCGCAAGGGGCTTTGATTTGTGCGGGCGGCGGGAAGGAGGGGCGGCTGGCTGTGGCGCCGGCGAGCGTTGGAAGCCGGGCGACAGGACCCAGCTCCGCACTCTCGGGTTTGGACTCGCGTCCTTGCGGTTTTCTCCACGGCTTCCAGACGCTCTTGGGGATCTTGCTCCTAGAGGCAGAGCGGAGCTTGCGGAGAGCGACAGGCACCCGCTTCCAGGTCCTCCGAGCCGTGCTTGTGGGGGCTGGGGGTCCCCTGCTGCTCATTGACTACCGCAGAGCTCCCTCGACCCGAGGCGTCCGTGCGTTCTGGTGGCAGCAGCCAGCAGGCGGCTATCCGCGGAGCGGGAAGGCGACAGAACTTCCCGTGTCCTTGCGTGGGATCATGGACAGGCGTGTCTGTTGTGGAGTTTCGTTTGTTTGTTGTTGTTCTGACCCAGGACCTGGAAGCCCCTTCTCTGATCAGCGCCTTCTTGCAGCGCCTCTAATCAGGGCCCAGGCGGGGCGGGGACGCCTCTGCTCCTCCTGGGACCTAAATCACAGGGGTCCGTGGCCATGTTTAGCCATAAGACATTGTTCACTTGGGTTGCGAAACTCCTGGCAACTATTAGGCAGGGGAGGGCCAGTCCCTGTTGGGACAGAGACGTAGTAGTCATGTGTCACCCGTACAGCTTTCACAAGGTAGGTGCGTTTCACGTCCACGGAGAGATTAGGATGGAGATACATACATAGGTCTATATCTATAGATATAACGTCAAGAGTGACAATAGTCAGCAGTGAACTTTCCTGGGACATATCATCTGGGTCGCTAGGTCATCAACGACATCTCAAGGTGGGCTGGTTAAAGTCCAGGAAAATGTCCCCAAGTGAAGTTGCATTTAAACTACCAGACGAAAGAAAATAGTATGTTTCCCACCGGTTTCCTTGAGAACCTCCTCTGCCGGTCTCAGCTGGAGCCCAGTCTGAATGCCCAGCTGGGAGCCTTAGAAGCAGAGATGACGACGGGCCCCAGTACCGCCAACCACCCCGGGCCTTAGGGTAGGAGAGAGGCCGCGGGAGCTCCTCAGTGCCAAGCAGAAAGGGAGGACGACGGTCTCCGGGAAATATCTGAGCCTAAGCGACCTGGAGCTCGGCTCGGGGAACTCCAATCTCAGCGCTGCGCTAGGTCCCGGGACTGGACGGAAGGAGATCCGATGGCCCCCAGTGAGGCCGGCGAGGAGACCAGTAGCCATCGCCCTGGAGGCACCGAACCAAGATGCGCGAGTAGCAATACGACACTGGGATCAAAGCAGCTGGGGCATGACTCTGGGAAGGCGGTCCAGAGGGGAAGCGAAAGTTCCACCGTCCTTTCTCCATTCCTTCCTCCATTCCACCTTTGAGTGTCAGAGCTGAGGGCGCCGGGACAGCCCAAGGGCAGCCCCTGTTTCCAGACCCGAAGCTCTTACGCATATCCTGCTCCCCCGCTGTCTGCCCTTTCACCCGTGCTTAAAACAACCAAAGTGGACTCTAAAGCCGGCAGACCCTGGGCCCAGGGGGCTTCCCCTGCATGCAGGGTGCTGGCTGCGTGGTGAAATGTGCCTCCTTTCAACCTAGACAACTGCCTACGCACAATGTGGCTTCCCGAGTCTGCGAGGAACATAGCTCCGGCTTCCACCACCAGGACCTGAGGTGGCCGGGCCTGCAGGCGGGACAAGAACTCTGGGTTCCAGCAGGAGCAAGGGGCCCGGTGCCCTCCCCTGTATACCCGCAACCTCCAGGCACTTATGTCGACATCCCTCAGGCCCTATCCTGAGTCCCTAAACCCCGACAGACAACTCAGATTCAACCCCCCGGAGGTGAGAAGGTGGGACGAGTGGTGGCTGCGGAGTCAAATACTAACTTTCTCCGCACCCCGTTGGAAGGAGGAAGTCAGTGCCCAGGTGGGCAGCAGCTGTAAGGCGCGCTCTCCAGAAGTGGAGGATGGGAAGGTGGTGGTTCAGGTTAAAGGTGAGGAGGGTTCACACCAGACAGTGTGGATCCTCGCACAAAACCTCTCTCGCCAGTCCTCACGCCAACCAGCGAAGGTTTGCTCCCTTAGCTCGGGGAAAGGGCGCTGCCAAAGGAAACGGGAAGTGAGGCCTGCCAAAGGAGGAGGAGAAAATTAATTAATGAGGGAAAGAAATGTGTCTCTGATCCAGATGATAGACTCCCTGTCCCTGGGGGCGGAAATTCCTTGGAAATCAATAGCTGTGCATTCATTATCCTTCTCTTGATAAAATGCAAAGCTATGAGATGAGGAGGAGGAGGGGATCTGTGTTGGTCATTAAATAAGAAGGAAAAAAAAAATTGCCCAGAAATCTATGCCAAGACTCAGACCCCATGTGGGTATCATTAGCACAGGCAGGGGCCAACGAGTTACAGCAGTTGCCAAACCAGGAAAACAAAACAGTGACATATGGGTGAGCTGAGCCCAAGCCTGCCACCCTTTCCTTTTATGCACCAGGAGGAAAGTAGGGAGAGGCTTGATATAGTCCAGGGAACTGCCTGCAGATGTGCCAGCATGCCCCATTCTTTAGCCTGGAGCTGAGAACCAACAAGGATGAGGCGTGGTAACTGTCCAAGGATCATCCGCCCTATATTTCTATACATGTCCCTCTCATCACACCTGTTATACCTGTATCATAGATGCTTTTTATTCGTGGCTGTCCCACGCACATACACTGTCACCTCCTATAGGGCAGATACTCATATTGTATACCTTATTTTATCTCCAGTGTCTTGTACTGGGCCAGACTACTGCTCAGCAAGCATTTGAGGAAGGAAGATAAGGTAGCAAGTTAATGAGGGAGGAGTGAAATAATTGGCTCCTGAAAAAGAACAGGCTGGAATCAAAATTTACAGCTCTGCCTGGGGAAAACACACCCCTCCTTTTTAAGGAGAATGTTGACCACCCTCCTCCAGGGATCTTCCTGCAATCTCCAACCAGCCCTGAATTGTTGAACAGCCCCTAGGCCACCCCATCTCCCCCAGACTACCTGAAACTGGCCTCTCTGCCTTCCTACACACATGTGTTGTTTGGTGGGGTACTTTTCCTGTGACAAACCCCGCACTAAGTGCCACAGTGAAGTTGGATGTGTCCTAGATGGGCTTCCTATCCATGGCGGGAGGGGGAGGGAGGATTGTACCCATCGCCCTCATATTTCTGGTCCCATCAAAACACCCAATATCCCGAGCAAAGATCTGTCCTCACCCCAAGGTGGGGTATTCCTGTTGTCCAAAGAGAGGTAAACAGGGAAGGAAATCTTGATGGGACTAACTCCTAACTTCAGGCTAGACTGGCATCTCTCCCCTGGGTTTATTGGAAGCCTCCCAGGGTTGGAGGGTTTACTGGAAGCCTCCCAGGGTTGCAGGGTGAACCGAGGTGCCTTTTGGATACTCAGGAGCTCACCGGGCTCTCAGAGGCCCCACCCGGCCACAAACCTGTACTGTTTGCCTTTCTGTCGCCCCTGTACCCTTCAGGGTCCCTAAAGACCAGCGTTTCCTTGAGAGGGGAGGAGCAGGCTCCAGGCCCTCACCCTCTGTGGGGGCCTTTTCTTTCCCCTTAAGAGAGAGTGCAGGGAACTGCCACCAGGGGTGTCAGGAAGGATTAGGTTAAGCCCGGACTCCCGGTGTGATGACTGCCTTAGGACTCACTCTTTCCCTCTAGCGATGTCCTGCTCAGCGTCCACTCCCCGTTGAGATAAAGTTGCATTTAGCGCTCCCAGGGGACTGCATAATGGATGGAGCCAGCTCCTTCTCTCACCAGCAAGTGAACATCCTTCTCACTTCCTTCTGGAGCTAGAAGGAAGGGAGGGGGTGGGGGTGGGGGGACATGAAAAGAAAGAAAGAAAAAGCCATGGTGACGCCTGTGGGCTCTTCTTGGAATGTGAGTAGGTGAGTGGGTATGCTAAATACACATGCGTTTGTGCAGAGGAAAGATAAAATCCACGGGAACGCAAATTTAGGTTTATAGAAATGAGATCTGCTCTTTGGTGGAAATACAGACCTCCTTGGTGTGAGAGAAACCAAAAAGATTATGTATCTGATCTCGGCTTTCCATAAGCAGCCCCTTGCTGCTCTCCAGCTCTCTTGCTGCAGATGTGATAACATCTGGGCTGTTAGGTTATTATCACCGCGAGCAAGTGCTCGGTCTCTGAGGACTTTGGCACCTGAACTGTGGCTCCCCTGGGAGGCTTTTGATCTGCTGCCACATAAGGGCCATATAACAGGTTGGCTAACTGATGTATTCTTTTTGGGTCTTAATTTCACAATAATATTTTAACAATTTAAAAACTGTACCAGAGCTTGTACCCGTTCTTTCAAATTGGCTTGATTTAATATTTTTGAATCAAGCTTTCCTATAAGTTAGCTTGATCTGTCTCCTATTGAAAATATATGTGTGTGTGTGTGTGTGTGTGTGTATACAAGCAGAGATAAGAGGCGAAAAGCCAAAACGATGGAAGGGAAAAGAAAGTTTTCTTTTCAACATCTTATTCCCTTTTCTCTGAAGCAGTTTTCCTGGAGTTCCCAGCATAAAGTGTGTGTGTGTGTGTGTGTGTGTGTGTGTGTGTGTGTGTGTGTTGACGCTGAGGGGAGGAAGGATCCCAACTACACCCTGTTAGCTATTTTTTCCTTTTGATTACTAGAAGCCTTAGATCACCCGGAGCTCGTTTGAAACGTGGGTTTGTACACGGTTGAAGGAGACAAACAATAAGAGAAATGCACAATTTCATTTCAACAGCTTTTCCCGAGTAGAAAGCACACGCTCCTTGTGGCTCCTAAGTGGCTGTCACTGGCGGTGCCTGACACAGTTATATTCACAACAACAACAACAAAAGTATGCGGAGGAAATTAAATTATATGGAAATCAATAGCGTCTGACTGCTTCAAACAAATGTCTGTCACCGCGATTATTCTCCAGCAACCTATTTATAAACCTTGAAAGAGGTTCTTGCAGCAAAAGACAGCACCTTCTGCATTTCTGTGTTGTTATTTATACTGTATACAGAGGAATGCGCGGGCATAATTTAACATACAAATGCCCAGCTGTATACATTATATAACAGCTTGTTAGGCATCACAGAGAGGAGGAGTGCCTAAGTAATGCGCATATATTCAGGGCTTTCGATGAGGGTGAAGAAACAAACAAAAAAAACACACAGAGGGGCGTGCGCTCATCTCGTCTTTTTTCTTCTAAAAGGTGTCCACCCTTAGACAATAGCTCGACCTTCCGATCTTTCCAGACCGCGGTGGGAAAGGTGAGGCGGGCAGTGCGCATGCCCGGGTAGCTACAGGTGCATCACCTGCGCTGTCCTTGCTGGTGGTCACTATAAGAGCGGCTCCCACGCGCCGCTAGCGGCCCGACGAGCGCGCGCGCGCGCAGACGCACGGCGCCGCCGAGAAGGAGAGCGCGCGCCAGACAAACGGAGACAGCTGATGCCTGTCAGCGCGGTAGGGCCTCGAGCTCTCGCGAGAGCTCCCCGGGACAGCCGCGAGAAGTGGGGCTCAGGTGTAAGAGGAGTACATCCCGTCGGCGCGCGGGGCTAGAGCTCTCGGAGAAGCAGGACCGCGAGGCCGGCGCGCGGCGCTCTGCGCGGTCAGAGGGAGAGTCCAACAGCAGCAGGAGCAGTAGCAGCAGCCCGCGGCGCGGCCGCCACCAGCCGCCGCGACCGCCGCGGCTGCAGCCTCGGAAGGGAGGCCGGGTGAGCCGGCGTACGCACTTTCCCGCGGACTTTCGGAGTGTTTGTGGATATACATGCCAAGCCGCCACGATGATGTCCATGAACAGCAAGCAGCCTCACTTTGCCATGCATCCCACCCTCCCTGAGCACAAGTACCCGTCGCTGCACTCCAGCTCCGAGGCCATCCGGCGGGCCTGCCTGCCCACGCCGCCGGTAAGCGCCCCACGCCCGCGGCCCCGGCCCGCGCGCCTGCCCCTCCCCGTCTCCGAGACGCTGCATGTCGGGGGCTGGTGTGTGCAGGTCCCGGTGCGGGGAACTGCGGGCAGGGGGTGTAGAGCAATCCTGCTGCGAGGCACGTTTTGTCCGGCGGCGCTTAATGTAGTGTTCCTGTGTGCCTCTGCCTCTGCGTCGGGCGCCTGCGATCGGAGTGGGGAGCGCTAGGGCCAGGACACTCGACTTCCCTGCACTTTCTCTGTTAATTTCACGCCTCAGAAAGGCGGTCTCTGTGCGTGCTCGGGTGTGTGACACGGGTCCCCAGCTACGAGTTACATTTCCATTTCTTCTTCTTTTCCCCCTTCTTTTTCGTCTCCCACGCCCGTTCCCGGAATGTGTTCTTGTGTCCCCCTTTCTCCCTACTTCTGTCGCCCTCTCCACGGCTCCTATCCCTTCTCGTCTGTCCCCCTGCCTGGTCGCCAATGTGCCCCCTTCTCCGTCTTTCCCGCTCTCCGCTGCCCCCAACCCCGTTGTTACTTTGGTTGCTTTGTGTTTGCCCTTCGCATGCTGTGCTTTCCGGCTTGTGTGTGTGTTTCTTCTGTTTTGTTTTGCTCTTTTGGTTTTGTGGTTTTGTTTTTGGTTTGGTTTGGTTTGGTTTGTGTCGCCTGCAGCTGCAGAGCAACCTCTTCGCCAGCCTGGACGAGACGCTGCTGGCGCGGGCCGAGGCGCTGGCGGCCGTGGACATCGCCGTGTCCCAGGGCAAGAGCCATCCTTTCAAGCCGGACGCCACGTACCACACGATGAACAGCGTGCCGTGCACGTCCACTTCCACCGTGCCGCTGGCGCACCACCACCACCACCACCACCACCA
>NC_045455.1:37264329-37306175 GCF_002776525.5 Piliocolobus tephrosceles
GGCGGCGGCGTCGGCGGCTGCCGCCGTGGTGGGCGCGGCGGGCCTGGCGTCCATCTGCGACTCGGACACGGACCCGCGCGAGCTCGAGGCGTTCGCCGAGCGCTTCAAGCAGCGGCGCATCAAGCTGGGCGTGACGCAGGCCGACGTGGGCTCCGCGCTGGCCAACCTCAAGATCCCGGGCGTGGGCTCACTCAGCCAGAGCACCATCTGCAGGTTCGAGTCGCTCACGCTCTCGCACAACAACATGATCGCGCTCAAGCCCATCCTGCAGGCGTGGCTCGAGGAGGCCGAGGGCGCCCAGCGCGAGAAAATGAACAAGCCCGAGCTCTTCAACGGCGGCGAGAAGAAGCGCAAGCGGACTTCCATCGCCGCGCCTGAGAAGCGCTCCCTCGAGGCCTACTTCGCCGTGCAGCCCCGGCCCTCGTCCGAGAAGATCGCCGCCATCGCCGAGAAACTGGACCTCAAAAAGAATGTGGTGCGGGTGTGGTTTTGCAACCAGAGACAGAAGCAGAAGCGGATGAAATTCTCTGCCACTTACTGAGGGGGCTGGGAGGTGTCGGGCGGGACAGAGTGGGGAGCTGAGGAGGCATTTCTGGGGGGCTTTCCTCTGCTTGCCTCCCCTCGGATTTGGAGTGTTCCTTATCCTGCCTGCGTTTGGGGAGTCCCTCCTCGCTCTCTTTCCTCCACCCTCTCTCTGATTTTCCTGCCTTTGCTGTCCCCCAGTCTTGAGGACTGGGGTGCTGGCTGTGGGGATTGGAGTATAGGGTAGGGGAGAAGGGGGAGAGCATTAGGATGAGTGGGGAGTGGGGGGAAAGAAAGAAAGCGGAGACCCGAGCAGGGGTTTTAAGGAGCAGGATGGTTCTGGGGTTTGGGTGGGGGGAGACGCGGGAAGGAGAGGAAAATGGACTGTTTTTGACCAGAGACACTTACCTAAATCTCCTGGGGACCAAGGAACTATGTACAAAAATAAACCTACCGACCACCAAAAACTAGACAAATAAAGAAAACTAAAACAAAACAGAACAAAAGCAAAGGAAAATGCTTTAGAAATTTTAAGTCCGGGGAGCCATAATCTGCAGCTTCATTTCCCCCCATGGAAGAGAAAAAAGAGCACCATTATTACCACCTCCCCAACCCTACACACACAAACTGAGTCAAAAAACGAAAACCAAACGAGCCGGAAGTTGAAGTTCTGGGTGTCAAAGCTAGTTGTTCTGTCTGCGTGTTTAATTTTTCCCTCTAAATCTCACCTCCATCCACCCCATCCATATCCTCTTTATTTCCTCCGTTCCAATGAGAAGCCAATGGCTGCTCTCCAATCCCGGGAAGTGAGTGGGAGCACAGCTGAAAAGAGAGGGTCGGGGAGCCTGGCTGCTTGCTTAGGTGGAATCCAAGTTTTCCAGTGACCCTGCCTGTACTCTAGTGGCCTGGTCCTGGTGGGGTGAGGGTCTTTGGAGAGTGGGGCATAGTCTTTGAGCTAATTAAAAAGCAGAATTCCGGGACTTCGAAATATCTTATTCTAGGAAAATGAAACAATTTTAACAACAGTTTGTTTTTCTCTCTTATGTGGAAGATATAGTTTTAGACAATTTCAAAATAAGCTTTTTTCCCACTCGTAGAACTTTAACTTACCCTTTCAGTTTTATTTTTTATTTTTTATAGAGGTTTAAACTACTGATTTTTTTTTCCTGTTGATTCAAATAGACTGATGGGGTGAAAGTTATTAGGAGAGATACTCTCTCATCTTGCTCTTCTAGGTCCCCTTTCTTCCTCTCTTGGAAAACATGAAATTATAGAAATGTTGAGAAGTTCTTGCTTTCTGTTGGGGCAGGACTTGGCTGTGAGAAAATCACCTAAAATCCCAGAAAAGAAGACAGATTTAAAGTGCCCCCACCCCCATTTGTTTCAAAGAGGTCTGCATGTTGGGGGAAAACAGAACAACTGTGTTTCCTTTTACTTGTTCTTATTATTCAAGAGTCATTTATTACTGGGGATAAATGTTGGGTAGCAAGGACTTTAATTTGCACTACCAGTTTCCCAAATAGAAAATCATGTATAGTATTTCATAGTAATTATCAGGTACCTTACAAGCTGCTGGTGGATTTTTAAAAAATAAGATTGTTGAAGGTGGTTAGGTAAAATGCCTGCTTTGTGTACAAGATACTCTTTGGATCTCTTGTGGAGATGGTTTGTTACCATCCTTTAATCATAACTAAAACATTGAAAACAGAACAAATGAGAAAAGAAAAAACCTGCCGATTAACAAGACTGAAATCATGCATGATCTGAAAGGTGTGGAAAGAAACACAATTAGGTCTCACTCTGGTTAGGCATTATTTATTTAATTATGTTGTATATCATTGTTTGCAGGGCAAACATTCTATGCATTTGAAACTGAGCACTAAACTGGGCTAGCTTTCTGGTAGACCGTTTTGTGGATAGTGCGATTTCACAGTCTACTGCCTGTTTCCACTGAAAACACATTTTTGTCATATTCTTGTATTCAAAGGAAAAGGAAAAAAGGAAGATTATTGTAAATATTTTATTTAATGCACACACTCACACAGTGCTTACAAACTGCCAGTGTTCATCCTGAAATGTCTCACGGATTGATCTACCTGTCCATGTATGTCTGCTGAGCTTTCTCCTTGGTTATGTCTTTTCTCTTTTACCTTTCCCCTCCCCTACTTCTATCAGAACCAATTCTGTGCGCCAAAATACAACAGGGGGATGTGTCCCAGTACACTTACAAATAAAACATAACTGAAAGAAGAGCAGTTTTATGATTTGGGTGCATTTTTGTGTTTATACTGGGCTAGGTCCTGGTAGAACCTTTCAACAAATGAGACAATATAGCCAAAAAAAAAAAAACCCCAACCAACCTACCAACCAACCAAACAAACAAACAAACAAAAAAAACACAAAGAAATGGGGGGAGGGGAGGGTGTTGAAGGGGGATGAAAAGAGGGGAAAGATTGAGAATGATGTATTTTTTTGCTAAATCAGAATTCGCTTTCAGATAACTCATGAAAAGTGGTGCTCTAAATAAAATGAATTCTATATTAGTTGCCTGTGTTTATAAAAGTTATTATTTTTTAACTGCAGAAACTCTTAAACCACAGCACTTGATCCAGAGTGGTGAAAACCAATAAATAATCAGGCACCCAAAAAACATTTAAATTTAGGGTCAGGGACAGAGGCATTTGGAGGTTTAGATGTGATATTCTAGCCTAAAAACACCTAGTAACTAAATGGCTTTTCTTTGGAGGTTAATACATTTTAAAACATTTAGTGTGCCACCTACTGCTCCAGAGTGACCAGGGAGTCTCTATTTCTTGGTGACTTGGGACTAGATCAGATGCCAAATGTACAAAGTTTCTTAAGAGCTGGGATTATATCATCTGAAGTCATTTTAGTCAAATCTTTTTAATATCACCGGCAAATCTGTGAAGCAAAACCCTTGATGTTCAAAAAGAATAGTACATTTTAAAAGCTGTGATTTTAAACAGTTGTTAAAAAAAAAAAAAAAGCACTAGAGGTATTTTTAAAAATAGAACTCTTCCATAAAAAGTTGAGTTGTTTTTGTTGTTATTGACTTGAAATATCATCAGTTTTAAATAAAATGCATTTGTAAAAAAAATTGTTATTCTATAGAAAAGTATGACTGGATTTCATTGTTGGAAAAGCAGGACTGAACAAATGAAAAGATTTACAAAGGGTGTTTCTTTTTTTTTAAAGTCTGCCTCAAGCAGAAATGTTGCAGGCAAATACATGTGCATTAAATAATAATGACCAATGTAGGTATTAAGAATTTAAGTATTTGCTTTAAATAAACCTTTACAAAGTAAAAATAAGAGTATTATGTTAATAAAACATCATGAAAATGAATTTCCTATTTTATGTAGTAGGAAACTGCAAAACAAACAAAAAAATGCTTTGCTTTCTGGTGAGTGAATCTATATATGGCTTGAAGGAGTAATAAGACTATTTTCTAAGACGCCTTTAACTGTCAATCCATAAAAAAACAAAAAGTGACCTCCTGAAGAGGCCAAACTATCATTGAAGTGGGTGTCAATCAGTGATAGTTTGACCTTTCAAAGTTTTCTAGTTCTGAAGAGGAGTTCACTCTAAGCGGATTCCTCCACCAATTTTGGGGTGAATATGATTAAATGTGTGTCTTGAATTCTTTTAAAGAATAATCTCAAAATAAGTTTGAGAGAGTGGGAAAATTGGGCTCCGTTTGCAAGCTTTGAGAAGCTGAAAAGCTTCTCAGGAAATCCAGGCGGCGGCGGCGGCGGAATAGGAAAAGCAAAAGACAAATAAGCATTAAATCATCTGTCACATTTATGCCATCCATTTGTCTTAAATTTCCTCTTTTCCCCATTTCTAGCTCCAGATCCTGTTCCTTCTGTAGGTCTAAAAAAATGATGTCCTCAAGACCCATCAACTAACTTCTGAATAATTTTTGTTTAATGCCTGTTCTGAAATTGCCCTCAACTTCGATTACACTTTCATAAATATATTGTAGGCACCCACTGCCATGATTGTATCGATTTTTGTTTTCTTGTGATAATGAGACTACTTCGGTCGGGTTCCTACACGTGGCCGGGCACGTGAGAGAATAGGGCGCCCCAAGGCCGTAGGACTCACTGAGTGAACCCTGCACTCTGCCCCTGCCCCGCTGCCCCTGCCCTGCCGCCCCTGCCTCTCCTGATCGCACCTGGCACCTGCGTGAAGCATCCCTACTCATCTTTCACGTTGGTAGGCTTTCGCAGTTTTTCGTCCGTGAAGTTGGAACTGGGGCTTCTGATCCTGGCTAAAACTAGCGTTTCCCACCCCATTCGAACGGCCTTGGTGGGATGATAAAGGTGATGACAATTAATACTGGTACAGTTCTGCCATCGGTGTTATTGCCATCTCAGTCTTAGCGCCACGATGACAGTCACGCGATCCTTTCGAGCTGTTTCAAAAAAGACCGCAAGCTTAATTGAATTTTTAAAATAGCAGCCGAATTCTAATTCTCACGAGGTCCTCTTTTCCACTTGCGAGATAAGCCGTGTCGCAAATATTACGTTATTTAATGTTTGATCAAACCATCGTGCCACCGCGGCTTCTGGCGCGGGGCCGGCTCACGGGGCACCGGGTGAGCGGAGCGGCCAGAGCCAGCCCGGCGCGTGTGGGGAAGGCGGGCGGCCGCCCCACTCGGGTTGGCTTACCCTTTGAATAATTTATGGCCGGAGAGTTCTGGAAATTAATAAAATGAATGATAACAAGAAGCTAATTAAAAACTTTCGTAATTGTTGTCAAGTCAGCTTTATGGGAGGACGGGCAGTCCCCCGATTCCCTCCCCGACATCCGGTGAATCTGCAGGGCGGGGCGCGGATCCGAGGCTGTAAACTTCAGCGGCCCAGCGCTGTTCCGACTCCGAGAGTTATTTTGGAGGCTGCCTCGTGGGGCAGCTCCCTCTCCAGCTGCACTCCGCAGCTTGCAGGTCTCCCGGGCATAACTTTCAGACTTTGGGGCGGGTGGGTCGGCGTGTGCAGTTTCAAACCACAGGCAGAGCTGATTGGGTTGAATCTGAAGCCAGGAGGGGACCCGCCCTCCCCTCACTCACGCAGGGTTCTCGTTCACCCACCCACCCAACCCAGGCGTCCCAGCGCCTTCAAGGGCACCAGCCGCGGTTCTCCGGGCGGCTGCGAAGGGACCGCCGCGCTTCCTGCCTGCACCCCTCAGCCGCCTGCCTGGAGAAGCAGCAGCCCACAGGCTTCCAGCTGCCCGAGGTGGCAGGTCCGCTCGGACTGCAGGACAGCCACCGGCTTGCTGGCCCTGGGGTGGATTCGGCTGGGCCCGGGAGAACCCGAGAAGGTTAACTGCCCTAGGCCGGGGCATCCGGCGCGCGTGCGCAGAGCAGTCAGCGGTTGCGCACCGCCGGGAGCCGGGAAGGAAGAAGCGCGCACCGAGCGCGCGGAGAGCGCGCAGAGCCCGCACATGCGTGTTGGCGCGCGCCTGGTCCCCTCGGAGAGGTGGGCAGAAGTTCCGCGGCTCAAAATGAGGCGCTCCCGGAGGTCCCCTCCAACTGTTACGTGCCCTTGAGGACGTTCTGAGAGAAAGGATGGACCAGTATTTCAAAGAAGTTAAAAGAACCCTCTCCCAGTTGCGTAAGTCAACAGTCTCTTTAAGCACCACAAAACTTTCACAACTGCCGTACAGGTTTTGAAAAGAATTGGGAGGCATACGAGCTTGGCTTTTGTTTTGTTGCTAAGGTGCGTGTTACCAAAACTCTGCTACAGATTTGAATTTATCCGGCAAGGATTTATACCCGGGGCGAAATGCAGCGTGGCCGGTAGGCTTTCGTCCCGGGGAATTCAGTGGGCTCCTGAATCGCAAAGCTGAAGTTGAAAATCTCGTTTCGGTGAGAAACCGATATAGCCCTAGTGTTGAGACCAGCATCCCGCTCCCGCGAACCAACGGCTGGGGAGGAGAAGCGCCCACGTCCTAGTCTCCTCCCCAAGCCTCATCAGCGAAAGATAGCTGCTTTCAGATTGAGGGGGAGAAAAAAAAAAAAAAAAAAAAAAACAGTGGAACGAAAGTTGTCAAAAGGAGTGGTGGAGGAAGAGAGACTCCTCGCATTGATTAGGTAAAAGGAATTACAAACAAAAGTTTGTTTTATACCTCTGACGCCTGGCCTCAATGCAGTATAATATGTACAAACTTTTGTAGACATAGATTAGAATAAAACCAAGTGTTGCCAATTTCCAGCCGTGGAAATTCACTTAAACCAGTTTCTCCCTCTCCCCGCCCCCACCAAGTGTTGACAATAAACATTTAATGAAGGCCGAGACCTGGTTATCTCCAGACAGTGTCAGAATACTTTAAGCAGACCATTAGCACGGCCTCTTTCACTTCAAACATCGCGGTACACTCTAACCATATATATATATATATTTATCTACGTGTGAGACAAATAATACAATCGTACGGATATCTTAAGTGGTCTGCAGTAGTTCTGATACCCCCTGTCCTTACTAACCGAAAACTAACTCATTGTAGATTACTCGCGCTTAAAAAATGTTAAATACAGTTAATGCAATATTAATCGCCCTTTGGTGATATAAAATGCAATATTTTCAGGCAGCTATTGAGCTTTTCTAGAGGAAGAGCTGATGAAAAGAGTCACAGCTGAATAGTGGAGAGAAAAAGCCCGGTATTTATTGCTTTTGTTTGGCTTTTGGCTACAGAGACAGGAACCTTCTAATGGGGTAAGGACATTTATTTTATCTGCAATCTATTGCTGCGAGAGCAGGGGCGGCAGATGGGGCTGGTACGATATTCACAGTGTAATTTAGAGCAAATCCTAATAACTAATAATGATTTATGTTAATTTTGATCACTTATGTGACTTCACCATAGCGTTGTGATGAAAGAAAGAAAGAAAAAGCTGAATGTGACAAGGAGCTCCGACGCTGACATTGGGGCTCAACTGTCCTGCACTTTGCACAATCGTAAAATGTATTGTATGAGTTAGCATTGGAAATGCAAGCATTTAAAAAAGCAGGTAGGATCCATTTGACTCTGGGCAGAGGTATTTCCCGAGGGCTTGCGTTTCTTCTGAAAATTTATCTTAATGTGACTTCTTTGACGCCCTTGAACGGCAGACGCTTTCATCCCAGTTTTACATAAAACAGATATGTTTCAGTTGTTTCATTTGCTTATATGAAACTAAAGGATCGTGTGTGTGTGTGTGTGCGCGCGCGCGCGCGCTGACTGTGGGGAGAGGGACTCCATTGTATTCGACGCGGGAGTACGCGCCGGGGTCTTCTTTCCAGAGTGTAATCTGAACCGGAGGCTTGAAAACAGCCTTAGCACCGAGAGGCGGATTCTCTCGCGCACCACTGCCACGCCTTTTGCAAAAGTTTTAATACTGACTGCTTAAGCAAGTTGCCAGTTCCTAATCTTCACCTGATATTTGTTTGCCCGGAATCAACTTTTGTAAAGCTTTCCGGGCCCTACCTCTGTCTTTAAAAGCCCAAGGGATTCCAGGGCTTTTAAACTTAAAAGTGCCTCCTTTCTCCTCACTCCCCTGGTAATGTGGCACCGGTTCAGAACCCCAGGGGCTGCCAACGGGACGTGGTTCTGCACAGGACCAGGGAGATTTTCGGCTTCCACGCAGTGCACCCAGAGGGATGGAGCGGTTTTGAAAGGGAGGGTGCGCCTTGCTCGTGGCAATTTACTTTTCCAGTTACCTTTTGCGCGTTTTAACGCCTCGGGGCTATAGTTTGAAAGTAAAACAGCATCAAAGCACCTCCTTATTAGCTCTGTATTTGAGAATCCGAAGATGAAACTACCTAAAAGGTTTAATAGGGCGGAACAGCATTTATTTGCCAAGCAAACAGCTAGAGTACAGTTCAAAAGGGGTACAGTGGTTTATCAGCAGGAGGCTGGAAGGAGAAGAACATGGGCAAAGCGAATTTCAAGCTTCAGTTACGAGGTTAAAGTGAATTAAATAACCTTCAAGTGTGATATATGCTTTGATTTTGAATATTATTTCCCTTGTCCCAAATTTATATACGTATATATACGTATATATACAAATAATATACATACAAATACACACATGAGCGCGCGCGCACACACACACACACACCTATCCTAGAGTTTTTTTTCCCACCTTTCAGAGTTGTCAAGACTTTTTGTTTGTAAACTTTCAGATTTTGTAGAATAAGATTGATTACCTCTCCGTAGATTTGACCTGTAAATGCATTTAAAACACGATCACATTCTTTAACGTTAAATTTTCATTACTTTCTTCCTGTTTTTCTTGTTTTGAGGCCACGACAGATATAAAAATGCACTTAATTTCTTCTACTAGAGAAAAAAATCAAACTACATGATTCAGAGCAGTGTCTTTCTTAAATATGATGCTGTGTTTTGTTTTTGCTTTTTAAATCTCTATCAGTAACTGAACTGTTACTGTAATGCTAGTATTCTGGGTATAAAGAAGACTTTAAGCAAAATAAATCTTTAAACAAAATAAATCCAGGCAGCTGACGTTGCCTGTTTACTGATAATACTCAGGAGCTGGTGTGTGTTTGTGAGCTTGAAGCTGTGCCTCCACGTGCATATCCATATGCAAACAGATGTAAGCACATTTTTCACCGTTGCTGTTGAATGTAACTGAGTCTTATTTCCAAACTTTATTCTGGTTCTGTCCCAGTGTTTCAGCACCAGAAGCAACTCCCTTAAAATTGAAGAGTTGTGCATAATTGAAACTCTCTATCAAACAGCTCTGGGGTGCAGCCTTTCTGAAAATGCTGGCTCTCGATGAGGTCTGACTGTCTGACTGCACATAAGCCCCTAATATGTTAATGGCCGTAGGGGATGCCTTAGGTACTATCTCAAGCTGCTTCGCACACCATATGTCAGGCCGTTAGCCACATGGATCTATTAATCAAAAAGAGCTGGAGAGGAAGGAGAGGGTCTTCAGAAAGGGGGAGAATGAGAGAGATGGGGGAGGAGGAGGGGAAAAGAAAGAGCATTTAAAACTCACATGTTTTCATTTTTTAAATAAAAAATGAATAAAAATATCTAAAGAAGATTCCATCAATAAAATTTCTTTGCTGTCAAGTTAAAGACTGTTCATAAATGTCTACCAAATTATTAGCATGACATTTGTTTCTACTGAAAAAGATGGATATTTTACCTGAAGGGTCTTATTTGGGTTTGCTTTACTGCAAAACTTTTATAGGCAAGACTCTGTTGGCACAAAAGTTATTTTTGTTATGTATGTTGTTTTATAAATGTGCTTTATTAGAAGTAGTAGGAGGAGAATAGGCAAACTGTATGTTTAGGGGATGTAAGAAGGTCAAGGAGGGAGGTGCCTGAGGGATTTGTTATGATATATAATTTATTAATATATATCTGCATGGATAGTAGAGTTTTCACTTTTTTTTAGTTCTTCTGAGAGTAAATGTAATGTGTTAACATTTTTGTTTCTTCCTTTAAGCTGGCTTTATGATAAATGAAACTGCAAAATATACAGGATAGAAAATAGTACTTTATTCTTTTAGAAGAAGAAATGTGAAAACATTAAAAGTTCCATCTTTTTCATTTCTTTGTTGTTCAGTAATATCTCTTGCCTTTGCGTGTTTAAAATTGTTTTCAGTTAAATAACTAGTTTAGAAAGTTTGCACAATCTTAGATGTAAGTTTATACTCAGCATGGAGAGGGCATAAATGATTAAGTATACTAAGTGTGTAAGAAAAATATTTGAATTCTTTCTTGAAATAATGACCATATTTGTCATGTGTCTTAAACTGATTCGTTTTAGGGAAATCAAATGGAAGTACAGGTTTTAAAATATCAGACCTACATCAGAAACAGAGCAATGAAAGGAAGACCTTTTAAATCTTGGATTTAAAAGTTACATTCTTTTCATGTGCAATGCTACCTGAGGATAGAGAAAATATAAAATAAAAAGTCAATTCAAGCATATTTACTTATTGTTTTAATTGGTAGTAAGTGATGATGGGCCACAAGAATACTTAATTTCTGGACTATCAACTTTTAGTTTAAAAATCTATAATTAGTCATAGCATTTAAGAAAGAATACCCTTGAAAATGACTTTTTAATATTGTCATAATTAATAGGTTTACACTGCAGTGGTTAATTTATAAGATAATAGAATTACTGAAAAGTTTATTGATCTTAGGTTTAAAAATACATATGTAAATGTTGACTATTTATATATATTGAGAACACAGATTATTCACGCACCCCTTAAGCCCTGTGTCATTAACGTAGACTGATAGTGCTCTATTGTATTGGACATGTAAAAGAGACAGGCAACAGAATGTTTTTATTTATGATTCAAAAATACATTAAAGAAGATAATTGTGAAAAAAGTGCAAGATTAAATGAAAAAAGATAATTGTGAAATTGTACTCAATAAGAAACAAAAATTATATAGTGAGATCTGTTACAATATTTGCAGTATAAAAATGGAGTACTTTGTACTATGTATTAGATGTGAAGTATTAAATATTCTGTATTTTCACAAGGGCACCCGTCTATATAGAAATAAGTGCTCAGTTACAGGGACAGGTTAATATTGGTAGGTGTTTTTAATTAAAAACACCACTGTTATGGATTATTTGGTTTGGCTAGGAAATTATCTGTGACTCTTTTAGTAAAAAAAAAAAAAAAAAAAAAAAAGACAGTTTAAAAATAGAAAATTGTATTGTAGAGAACTGCAGTCAATCTGTAAATATGACAGATTCTAAAGCACTATATTTCATCCAGAAGATGATGAATACATAAAGACAGAATCATCCTGAATTTCAACAGTAGCAGGTAGGGAGAAACACTTATTATCTTTAAATTTTGGTGCATGCCACTAGCCTTCATTTCTTTCCCCGTAGTTAAAAGGTAGCCCATATATCTGTCTCTTTGGGTTTCCAAAGACTCGTAACTTAATTCCTTCAGGCTATTCATCAGCACAGTAATTAAACTAGCAAATGGATGTAAATAAAGTGAAATTGGTTTCATGACAGATGAGGCGAAGAGGCCTCTGACATGAAACAAGGCAGGACAATAATGATTTCAGCAGCATCAGGCCATGGAAGGAACCCCAGCTGGATTTATTAGGTGCTGCAAGTGATTTGCTAGAAGTGGGCAAGACATGAGCACTCTTTAATTTGACAGGAATTTTGCATCCTAAAGAGCATATTGAAATATAAATTCAGAAACAAGTTCAGGCAAACTGTAAACAGATGTACTGTTAGACTGAAAATACTACTCAGTATTTTAAAAGGAAGAAGAAAAGAGAACGACATCCCCCTCCCTAATAGAAGAGCTTCATCTTCACAATTTATTATTTAATCCTGGGGAGTGGTAAAAAAATTATGAAACATTTCGTTCTAATTAGTGAATTCTATTACTATTATAGGGTTAGTAATTTTGGATGTCCAGGTTTATTTATCAGGAAAACAACCAATGCAATAGATGATTTAGAACCCAGCACAAGTAAAACATTTGTACAAATTAGTCGTACATGCATACACGGGAGAGATATATGGCAAACTGGGAGAGGAGCCTGGATGGACAACTTATTTTACAGAGTGGAATTATTATTGTATTTAAATAAAATCTAGGATAAAAATCTGGCATCAGTTTATTGCCTCTAGCGGTTTGTGCCTGGATACCCAAAGAACAAATTTCTATCTACAAAGAGAAATTGTTTCAAGCCCCTGATCAGATGAATTCTTAAAATCAAATATAGATTTGTCCCTGCAAAATAAGCAGTTCCATGAACTAGAAGGAACCAAATTATAACTGAAAAATTGCATAATAAGAGAAGAAGGTGTAAGGAATGGATTCTTGGCTGGCTCCACAAGACTCAAATGAAAATTGAGTCACGATTCCACTACAATAAGGACGTCACACATAGAATAAACAAAAAGCATATTTTCACACTAGGAGCAGATCAGTCCCTTTCTCCATGAAAAGTTGAAAAATGAACTGCCTTATGTTTAAATGTAGTCTCAATTATTTAAGATAAGTAATTCCTCCAAATCCTCCATGAGTGGTGCCCTCCCTTTTCACATGAGTCACGCAAGGTTTTCAGCACCGCGGCCAGCTCCAGGGAGGGACAAGGGAAGAGCGGGCGGGAGGGCAGCCATTGACCCAGGAGAGGTGAAATCTAAATACTCCTAAAAATCTACCGGCGATTTCATTATTTAGCAGTAGATTCTGATCATCTGTGGGATACTAAAGCCCAAGTCCTCAAATATTTTAGAAAGTGGTGTTTCACAGGAAAGTGAGGAAGACGGATGGAGGCATGGTGGGGGCTGGGGGAGAGAAAGAGCAGGTTATCAAAATTCTTAATGAAAATAAAACCTGAAAAAGAGAGAGAGAGAGAAACAGAGAGAGAAAGAAAAACACCCACTGAATGCTACCTGCCTTCTAATGTTGGGTGACTTTCAGGCCAAAAAGGAATTTATTATGAAACTGAATTGGTTTTCTCCCTAAGCCTGCTCTTTTTATAAAAAACAGGAAAATATGCCTAATTATTTTAAAGTTCCTTTCCAATCACAAGGCATAGCTAAGTCCTTTAATTATAATACAGTATGAATGGGGGAGCATATGGAAGAGAATGTCAAGAAGAGGGTGCCAGGGGCAGATCCTCAGAAATCTGTATTCATTTCTGGCTCTTATTTGTTCAGTAATCTCTACCATCATAACTAAATCTTGAACCACTGATGTAGTTCGAGTTGTTGTTGACTTAACGTCAAAATTCAATCACTGGGGGTTTTGCATCAGCCGGGCTACTTATTTGTCTAATAAATCCGTCATTTTGTAAGAAAAATATTTGAGCAGCCGTACTTGACCTCTTGGTATCCACAAGTCACATTTATTTCTCCTAGTTTACAAATGCAAAATCGAGATGATCATCTAATGCCTGGAGGCACTGTGTTGATTTCGGATTGGATTTTTAGATGGAAATGTCTATTTTAAATACCTTGTGATTAAATTGTACATATAATAGAATCCATGCATTTTTAACTGGTTCCTGCTTGGAAACTTAACAACCTGGATTGCAAATCATACATACCGATGTCAAAAGGAAACACACACACACACACACAGACACAACCGAACCCACTTTTCTCAGACAAATACTAAAATTTAGCTTCAACTGGAAGACTTTATTAAAACGAGTTTTTTTTTTTAATAGTTCTTCTATTAATGGATTATCCAACCTTCCCCGAAAATGTCCTAATTCCTGTAGGGGAACCCTTCAGCCCAGTCTCAGGAATAGGGCACACAGAATTCATGCAGTGTTGGGTCTACAACCAAACTGTAACTCAAGTCTAATGAAATCCATATCACCATCTCGGAGTATTATTAGTTAAGGAAAATAAAGTGTTATATTTGATTGGATTAATTTTATTCTCCAGTCTAGCAGCCTGTTTGGATATTGCTTGAAAATATTCGATTGCTTCTCTCCTACTCCTTCTCCTTCAAGAATCTTTTTAGTGCAAAAACCTCTGCACAACTCAATAATCTTTCTCAAATCTTTGGTGAAAGGCAAAACAGTCCATTTGAGTCCATTGTAGAGTTGGGGAAAGTGAGACACTACCCATAATTATGGCAAAAGTACTTGGATAAAAAGAGACGTCTTCAGAAGGCAGACTAGAAAACTGCTTTTGCCAGTTGGCGTTGGAACTGGGTCAGCTGGGGCCCCGGGAAGCTGGAACAACTGGACAGAGGCTGCGTTGTCTGCGAGGTGCGTCCTATGGACGCAGTCCCGCCCTCGTGGCTGGGGTGGTGGGGCGGGGGTGTAGACTGGGCATACTTTGGCTCAGAGAGGAAAAGGGCCTGGCGACCTGCTCTAGTTTTGAATTCTCTTTTGCCTTCTTGCTCAGGGCTGTGTGTGTGTGTGTGTTTGTACTATTCAATAACTAGGAGATGTGTAGAGAAAGTGTTGCTGTAGCTTGTTTGTGTCTGAAACCTTCGCGATGGTCCGAACCCATATACAAGAGATTTCATGCCAAAGGTGATCAATAAACAGGGAGGGTCTCTGACTCCCACTACCTCCACCCTAGCCCTGCGCTGGAGATTTTCTGCCCCTCGAAGTCCCGCGCAGGTTCCAGTTGAGTTTCCGTGTTCGCATGTTTTTTCCTCAGACTTTTCTCTCCCATTCATTTCACGTTTGGGATCCCTGAGACCTCGAGTTTCTTTCTTTCTTTCTTTCTTTTTCGGTCTTGTGATGAGGGGAGTGCTTTCCCAGTGCATTTCTGAGCCTCCCCGTCTGGGCCACTCGGAGCTCGATCCCTGCGCCGAGCTCTGGCGACGCGTATACACAGGGCAGGGCTGACTGGTTGGCGGCAGGGAGGCTTTCGCACCCCGAGCTTGCGATGCTCCCTGATGGAGCAGTCAGCCTGGTGGGCTTCTCCCAGCAATCGTCCCCAGTACTCTTCTGCATGTGCTCTCTTCCCTCTAAGACCTCGAGGGGTCGCTAGTGAGCAGCACACCTGGCACTGCAGAGGCTGTCTGGGGTTTTACGCAGACTTCCTGCCTCTACTTGCTTAGAGCGGGCACGCCCATAGTGTTAGTGACCAGTCCTTACAGGGAGGATGTTGGGTTCCAGGAAACTATACCTTTTTTTTTTTTATTTTTTATTTATTTATTTTTTATTTTTTATTTTTGAAACTATACCTTATAATAACCATTCCTATACCTTTCTCATAAACATGTCACTTCCCTTTCCAAGCCAGTCCACCTAAATTTAATTACTTCAAATTTTCGTTTTCCCCTCGTAGGACCTTAAGGTATTTAACACATTCAGAGAAAGGCACCATTGGGGGTGGGGGGCGGGGGGAGCGGGAACAATACTCAATTGTAGGCTCAGCTGCCTGAGAGCAACAAATTCACGTAACCCTAACCCCAGTTCCAAGGCTTGTGGAGAGTGGAAGGACCGGGTTATGTTTCTGTGGGTCATGCCACGAATCCGACTGGATGTATAGTTCAGGTATGAGAAGGTGAAGGAATAATTCTTTAGTATATGAAAAAAACTGGTCAGAGTGAATTGACACATCTGTCTAATATTTGTTTCTGTTGCAAAAACAGTAATAGGGCTTTTAGGGTCAATCCATCCTGCTCCCTTTCTCACGCCCTTCCTTTCTTCCACCTCTCCTTTAGTTCTAGAGAGAAACAAGAGAAAGGAAATGTTCTTGGATTGTGTGGATTATCCACTCGTTGATTGTCCACTTAGCTTTCTATGTAGAGATTTCTGAAGGAATTTTATTTCTTAAAAGTGGTTGGGTGAGGAGAGAAGGGAAGTCCGTAGACAGGTCCAATTCCCCAGGCTTTCTTGCCTGGACAGCGTTCACTTGGGCTTCCCCTTGGCTTCTAGATTCTTCTGCAACCATCAGTAATGTCGAGGAAAGTACTTCTGCATTTACATTGGTTTCCTTTGGTTTTCCCGAGTCAGTCACTCAATTAGAGCACGTATTGGGAAACTAGTACTATGTGCACAGACAATACTAATAAGCCGTGAAGGCAGGTATGGCACACAGAATGCTTAGTAGATGGAACAGGTCTAAGTGTTTCTGAGATAGATATATTTTTAAATTCAGATGATCCTAAATGTACAAATGTATATGACATCATTTCTTGGAGAAAACTTCTATAAATACTCAACACTGCCTTTAGAGTTTTGAAGTTAGCCCTTAACCACATAAAGTAGGTACAAGTGTTTGAACTTTTTAATTGAGAATGAAATTGGAGGAAAAAGAAGGAAGTGCTTTGGCAGTTCAAAAATATTAATGTTAGCTTGTGGAAATAGATATACTGTACTGTACTTATTAACAACTTATAAAATCTTAAATCAATATAAATTAATTTAATTATGATTTGTAATTGCATTATGCATGATCAATTCGAAACATTACGTTAAAGATAATTAGAGCTGGGCACCGTCACTCATCACTCCCCTAATAGCTTAATGAAAAGGAATGTCATGTATCACCTTTGGGTTAAACCTGTAAATTAGGATAAATGTTATTTTCCAATAAAAATGTGGTAAAATAATTGTACATTTAATAGACATTTTTATGACTCAATTGTAAATGTGTAATGGTTTTTTTTTTGGAAACTGTATTATTATTATTTTTCATGGACCTAGTTAAGTATTTATTAAGGTTGATTGAGCTGTCAGTATTTTTTCAGGATCAGGCCTTGAGGATTTGAATGAAGACTAACTTTTATGTAAAAATATCATGCTGTCCTCGAAGCGGGTGCCAAGAGGTCACTGCAGATGGAGGTCCTAACTTAGCATAATGGGTTTAACATTTCCATGACATCATCAGGGAATCTGAAAGGAGTCTAAGGATAATCAGAGTGGTCATTCAGAAGAACAGTAAATATTTTATGAGGATATATAGAAGACAGGAAAGATGGTCAGAAAGGTGATTCTAAGCTCCTTAGAGTTCTGTGAAGGAGGCTTCTCAGTTACTCTCAGAGTTAAAAGAGCCACTGCACATTCTTATATTAGCAAGACACATTTGAGAGGCTCAGAATAGGACCCAGGTTAGACATTAGTTTGTATAAGATCATTTCTGTTTCCTGAACTCTTCATATTTTGTCAAGGTGACTGTATTCATCCTTTATGTGCTTGCAAACAAGAATATACATTCATTATTCCTAAGACTATTTCAGTTTGTTGATTTCCCAATATTATCTGGTACTGCAAGGTGGGTTCTTTTAAGATGATAGTTGAAATTACCATAAGCATATTAGAAGTGTGTATGAATTAGATGAATTCAGTAAGCTCTATTAATTATTTTTTTTATTTTCCACTTTCAACAAATAATATTTAAATTCCTGTATTACTACGGGTCTTTTGATGAGATTCACCTTTACCCCCAAACTTCTACCTCTAACCCAAGGCAGATATTGAAGAAAGAATTATATATATATATATATATATATATAGAGAGAGAGAGAGAGAGAGAGAGAGAAAGAGAGAGAGAGGGAGGGTGGGAGAGAGAAACCATACAAACACCACAAAACTGCATGCTTCAGAGTTTTAAACATTTTCTCTAAATTATGATCATTTTTGTTTCCAGCCAGATGTACATAAATAGAAATAAACTTGTTTTGTTATTATGAAAAGCAGCCATATATTTTTTTAAAATGTGATTAAGTACACTTGCTCAGGGATTATATGGATGAGATGTTTGGCGTTAACTATTAAAATGGGTATTTTAGACTTTCAAAATGCCAACTGGAATGAGTGCTGAGTCTTCTTGAATTTGTTTATTTTAATAAAAATTATCTTGACACTTCTGAAAACAAAAGAAGTTTTATCATTCCCTGCAGATGATACAAATGCGTAAATGTTGGGAAAAGTAAATAAAATGTCTTAAACTATAAAATGTAATCTTCTCTCCCCAATCTTGAGCTTTGAACATAATACCCTTTCCTTGAAGCTCAGATGTCATCATGCCAGGAAACCTTCCATGGTATTCCGGCTAGGAAGAATCTACTTGTAAACTCTTAGATAAAAACTTAGGATATTTTTAAGACAAAAAATCCTCTTCTTTCACTTATCTCACATTGCCTCTTATTGTAATGACATGTGCTCCTATCTTTTCTACCATAGTAAAGGCTTCTCAAGAGAAGATAGTTTATCTTTTCTACCTTTGCATTTCCCAGTGTGTCTAACACAGTATTATGTAAAGTAGATAATAAAACTTTATGTGTACAAATCTTTAAAAACACACTTTTTCCTCTGATTGTAATATTGAACACATGTAAATAATGCAGTTTATTGCTCCTCTTTCATATAATTCCTTTTTATTCTGGTGACTTTGCATATAGTGGACAAATGGCAAACTGATATTTTCAAGCTGGGGTTATTCTCACCTTTATATTTTATCTTAAAATTCGATTGGGTCAATTAGAATTTGGTTTTCCAAAAAGCTGTTATAGTTGTACTTTAAAACAATTTAAAAGGGGTTAATATTTAAAATGTCGTAATTGTCTTTATGTAATTTGTGGAAACAAAATTTTTACAATTGCATCATCTCATTGCAATTGGTTATGAACTATTTTTATGATCAAAAGCTCTTATCTCTTTGCCTAAACTGCAAATACACATCATTATTTATGCCATCGTAGGCAGATCTTGCCTTACAAATTTGGCATTATATGCTCGCCAGATATTAACTTGAGAATGTCTCTGTATGATTTATCCTTTCTTTCCCCTTTGCACAGTCACTGAATATTGCAGTGTAATGATTTCTGCAAGTGGACCAGTCAAAAGTCAAATAAATCATTCCTTTATAAGATGCAAAGTTTAAAGCACCAGTTAGTAAGTTTTGCTTCTTGGTAATGGGACTCAGCAATTACTGCACCTACTCTTACTTTCTGACACATTTTATAACCCTTCAGAGTAGGTGCAGTAATTGCAAATGACTATATCACTACACCCTGTTGATGCCAGGCTCTGCTCTAAGTCTCTCTGAGAATGTTGTGGACAACTGCTTCCTCTTTGATTGCAACTGAGTAATTTTAAATGATTAAAACTATGATTTGATCGGTGCACCAAACAAGACAGTGTTATTTTGTGGGACTCTGATACCTTTGGTTTTCCAATAAGGAAAGGGAATATTAATGCTCTTAACAAAGAAAAGGATGCTAAGAATTGGTCTTAGAAGAGAAGCATAAGTGAGGCTTCTGCTTTTAAATATAAAATTCATCTTGCATTTTAAAACACCAAAGATATTTTGCTTGCAATGACTTTTGTAATTCCAGTTTCTGAAGTCAGAGACATCTCTCATGCTCTAAGTTTTTCTTTGTCTACAAGAGACAAGAAAACAGAGCATTTCTACACTCAATCCTTTTCACATTAAATAAAGAAAAAAGAAAAAATGAACTGGTCATGGGCCTGCACATTAAATTTCACGACTTAAAGCCATAGCAACCAAATATTTTATAATCAGAATCATTATTTTCTTCGTGTTTTGAGCAGTTTCACAAACAAAGACAAGGCAGAAACTTCACACTTACACATTCCTACATTAAATGTAGAAACATTATAAAAATTAGATTAGGAAATAGATGAATATAATGACCTTACTCTCAATCATATGCTGCTAGCTAAGTGTTTGAGACTGAAAAATTGCACTAATGAAGCTATTTGAAGGCTTTTGTGGACAACTGCTTCCTCTTTGAAGATTAAATGAATGATGTTGATGTGATTAATCTTAGTACAGGGAGTGATGCAGCAGCTAGAAAATACCTTGGTGATTTTCATAATTAAACTGAATCAACATTTCAAAGAAATGCCAGTGTTATCGCTTGTATATTAGAATTACATTCATTAGACAGAAGAAACAAATAATTTGAGCAAACAAGATTTTCCTTTTGGTGTACTGAGACTTCTGTCATGTCTCAGAGTATCTTACTATAAATCATCATTACTGTTTAATTTTGTCCTTGCCTTCTTAGCTGCTTTTGTATCTCTGTGTGCATGTGGAGTGCTGTAAATGATTCAAAGAATCTTGCTTATCCTTTACTTACTTTCAAACTTCTGAATTTTATCTTCTCTTAACCCCACTTCCAAGGTAGTTGTCTGCCCATTATGACCTTAGATAGGTCATACTTAATAAATTTGAGTTCTAATAAAATAAGACTTCTTGGAATTGCTTTGGTTACCTTGCAGAGAATTGAAGAAATCATAGCTCTGGTATCCTCACATATCTTTGACAGATTTAAATCTCAATGTTATTTTGAGCAATGTTATTTTGACCTATTTAAGTAATTTCTATTTTTTTTCTTATTTTCTTAGAAGGATAATTCCAGCAGAGTCACTTTTTTTTTTAGTGCTTTGTAGATAACTTAAATGAGAAAATCATCAGCACTATTTCCAATCAAACTATGGGAAATTGCCTTGGTGGATCAAGTAAAAACAGTTCTTCTGACTTCTTAGTGTAAGTACAAGTTTAGGTTCAAGGGTTAAGGATTACTGCATTAATAGAAGTGCAGTGTGTTACTAGGTCTATCACCACTTTAAATTATTTTAAAGGTTTCTGGGTGACTCTTTGTAACCCTGATATTTGCAGTACTCTTCCAGCGGTTGCATTGTCTTTCCTTTTCTGGTTGTGTAATGGAAATGTTTTGCTTAACGTACTGGATAAAGGACTGATCTTTCTCTTCAGGGAACCCAATTTGAGTTCAACCTATAATCCTAAGTGAAATGAGTTAATATCTGTCACCAAGTCAGTGGTGACTGAAAATACTCAACTTCAAACCTGTTTTTCCTGTGACTTTGTAAGGCAGAAAATATTGGAATGATCAGGAACTCAGGAACAAAAAAACTTTTAAAATAATGTATCAGAATTGATCTAAGATGCTGGTACATATTCCCTGCCAGAAAGTCCCAGATAAAATTTAGCTGAATGGTCTTAATCTGTAGGCATTCTTTCTGAAATTACCTTCATGTGTTCACCTGAGATGCCAGACAGTCACCTTGTACCTGGAAGTTGCCAGTTAACCATGACAGCAGATGAAAAACAAGACGAGTTTATCCCATTTGGGACTGTAGGATGTTCCATTGAAACAAACTTTTTAGCACTTTCTGACTACCCAAATCAAATCTAAGGATTTGGTGAACCAAAAGCACAACTTTCCCTCAGATCCTTCCTCCCATGCTTGTCAGCTGTAACCATAGCAGTCACAAGAAGCAGAGAGAAACAAGAGTCAGAGGAAACTCAGGATACGGAGGCACAAAGAGACCTACAGGGGAGGAGAGTCTGGGAAAAATCTCTCTTCCACAGGGCGTTTGTCAAGAGGCAGATGTGGACATGAAGACAGCACGGCGGAAGGAGGAAGAAGGGAAGATGAGCAGCACATGCAGGGATCTGATTTTACTCAGGGAGCAAACAGGCCAGCGTAGGACCAGTGTGGAGGAGCAATGGGAGAAGTGAAAAGGGAGTAGGAAGTTTGAGGGGAGGGGGTTAGCATGATGATTGTATTATGTGTGACTGTGGGGCAAACAATCCCACATGAATGGGACATATGAAAGGGCATAAAGATGCACATAAGAAGAGGAAATTGCAGAAACTGTGTGTAGAAGGTAGGCCTTATTAAATAAAGAGAGAACCCTGTTTTGCTTGTGATGCTGCCTCGTGACTAACTGGAAAACTGTGCATCCTTGAGAGGAAGCTCTTCTGGAGAACTCCATAATTATAATTCACCAGATTTGTCAGTTGTCCAGTTCCAGAGAGCTGAGGGCGGAAAGAGATAATTGTTCAATAAATAATTCTTATCAAGGACACTTTTTCTTTTCTGGAGCACTGTAAGAAGTTGGAAATGATTGAGAGGTTATAAAATTGCTCCCTGTTCTTCTTCCAATATTCTGTTGATGTTCCTAAGCTAGCCTACTTTGCCCTCTTTCTTAACTTTTCTGATGATATCTTTAGACACCCCTTGCCTTCTTCAGTTTTACTATGTTGTTGGTCAGTTTATATTTAGTATCACCTTTTCCCCAGAGATTGTTTAGATGTCTTTCCATTTCCCCTCCCCACTTCTCTTTCTGCTTTTTGCCGGTAGGACACAATTTCTTTTCCTTTGAGAAAGACTTTCCATAGAGAAGATGTCATTGAGAAAATTTTTCTCAACCTGCTTTAACTCCAGGCAGGCCTCATGACTCTAATCACATTTCAGTTTAAATATAAGTCTGATATGTCTCTAGTGGACAGAGATCACAAAGACTGAGTACACATTAAAATGAACTGTTGGTGGCCAGTAGTGAAACTCTGGCTCTCTAGATACCATTCTCCCATGTTACCTAAAAATCAACATGCATTAATCTTGACCTTGCAGTCACTATTATTCTCTTTTCAATTTTACCAAAAGTAAAACAGTCATTTATGGATCTCTGCATGTCATGAGAAGCTTTGTTTCTGTAGGAACATAACAGATTACATGTTTGGGATAGTGTCTGTTAACCCAATTTTAACTTCACCCTCTTAGAAATTCAATTTTCACTATAAATTGTCTGGATTTCTATAATCTTCTCTATTCTAATGACGTCATTTAATTTCTCCTTGTTTCTGTCCACTGTAGTGAGATTGGCTTCTTTCCTCTGCTGCAGACCCTCCATGCTTATTGTTCTTCTCGCCAGAATTTCTTGCCATGTGTCTGGCCATGGTCTCCTCAGTTGCCAAGTTCCAAATCCATTCAACTTTCTCGATGGAGCCTATTGCAGCCTCTCCAGCTCTAATTTATCTTTTTTATTTAAATTAATGTAACACTCAACTGTTTTGAGTATCAGCATAACGTGCTGGGTAAGAGCATAGACTAGGGAATCAGAATGCCTACATTTGGATCCTGGCTCCACATTTATTAGCTTTGTAGCCTTGAACAAATTATATAAATTCTCCATGCTTCACTCTTTGATACATTCTACATTGTTGGGTGGTGGGAGAATTTAATGGATTAATATCAAAACACTTAGTGCAATACCAAGCTGCAATGCTTGTCTAGAGGAAGCATTATGTGTTTGTCATAACTTATGTTTTTTGTATTTTAGTTGTCATATATAAAAAAATGGAAAGCAGAGGCCATGCTTATTCTCTTTAGCCATCCCTGACAGTGCTGAGATAACTAAGTACAAAAAGGCCTTTAACCACTTGCTTTTGGATTGATCGTGAAAATTATAGTAAAATATCTCTTTTAATATGCTAAGTGACAAAAGAAATTCACCACCAATGTCAGTTCAAGAGTGAGTTAGACCAAAAGGAGTGTGATATCTCTGTAGGTAGGTCCCAATCTTACAAACATCTCCAAGTCTTACAAAAGTCAACAGGAAAATGAGCAGCTGCACAACTCTTTGTCCTGGAGACTAAGATATATTGTCCACAGCTCACACTACTGCCACTAGGTGGGCGATGCAGCAGCCAGTTATCTCTGGTTTTGTCTTTGGGCTTTCTTCTTACTATTAAAGAAAAGAAAGTAATTTGTAAACAAGGTTGACAGAATGTGTAAAGTAGGATCACAAAAGGCGATTAAAGTAAACACAGAAAAAAAAAAAACAACTAACAATTCAGTTTGGTGTTTGGTAGAAGTCATTTTTTTTTCTTTTCCTCTCACTTTTCTTTAAATGTTTGAGGATTTTGTGCTCCTTAGCTTTATGTTTCAATTGCAAAAATTTCATACTTTAGCCGGGCGCGGTGGCTCAAGCCTGCAATCCCAGCACTTTGGGAGGCCGAGACGGGCGGATCACGAGGTCAGGAGATCGAGACCATCTTGGCTAACACAGTGAAACCCTGTCTCTACTAAAAAATACAAAAAATCAGCCGGGCGTGGTGGCAGGTGCCTGTAGTCCCAGTCACTTAGGAGGCTGAGGCAGGAGAATGGCGTAAACCCGGGAGGCAGAGGTTGCAGTGAGCTGAGATCCGGCTACTGCACTCCAGCCCGGGTGACAGAGCAAGACTCCGTCTCAAAAAAAAAAAAAAAAAGAAAGAAAAAGAAACAATTTCATACTTTAAATATGTTTGGGCCGGGCATGGCAGCTCACGCCTGTAATCCCAGCACTATCGGAGGCTGAGGCAGGTGGATCACGAGGTCAGGAGTTCAAGACCAGGATATCCAACATGGTAAAACTCCATCTCTACTATAAGTAGAACAATTAACCAGGTGTGGTGGCATGTGCCTGTAATCCAAGCTACTCAGGAGGCTGAGGCAGGATAATTGCTTGAATCTGGGAGGTGGAGGTTTCAGTGAGCCAAGAGTGCACCACTGTGCTCCAGTCTGGACGACAGAGCAAGATTCTGTCTCAGAAAACAAAAACAAAAACAAAAATTGAACAAACAAAAAAAACCCAAAAGTCCCCCCAAAACCAAAAACATGTTTGATGTAATATAGTGTAGTTTTGGTTGCCACTCTTTTTCAAAAATTTGAAATGAAAACCGAGTTGATATCCTCATCGTAACAAAGAGGTATATGCAGTCTTTCTTGATTATTATTTTTATACAATTTCTGTATTTTAAAGATATAGTATATAATTTCTTGCCATCCTAGATTCTATGGGATCAAAACATGACAGTAGAAATATAGTTTACATGTGTAAATATATTTCTATTATTCTTATAATAGGGCACTTTTTCTACAGTAGTGGCCTTTTGATATTCTGATGCTTCTCTTTGGTGGTGTACCTTTCAGAAACAGGAAAAAATAATTCAATCTGAGACTAGTACATGGGTTTCCTTTCGTAGGAGGCCTAATCTCATGGAGTTAGTACCTAACAAACAGCAAACCACTCTTTGCTGGGTCCACCTTTTAAAGGAGGCAAGAATGAGTGCAATCATGAATTGACCCTTCTTGTGTATTACTAAGGAATTGCATGGATCCTTTCCCATGTCAGGATAAATGATGTAATATTTTCATTCTCTTCATGACAGGGATGGAGAGAGCTGGGGGTAAGGTAGACTCTACATATACAATCATCCTGTAGTTCTTGAAGGATTTTTAGAAACCAAGCATACAAAGCCTAGGGCAGTGATCTAGTCTAGAATAAGTGGTGTGTGTGTGTCTCTATGTGTGTGTGAGCCAGGGGTTAGGAGAGCAAGTGGTGAAAGTAAGAGAGTGATAAAGTTGGAATAAAGGGAAAGGAGATGAAAATTTAGTAAATTCTCTGTAAGCAGAATTGTTTAAATAAATCTGCTATCTGAAAAGAGCTATACTACAGATGGTTTTCTTCTATATATATAGGACTAGCAAGATTACATCTAGGATATAGGCTGAGTTTACATAGGAGTCTTCTTTTATATTTCTTATTCTTATTGAAGAATCAGACATAATTTTGAATACATATATGTATCCACATATATGTAAATTCCAATAACTTCAATGTAACTTGTGTTTCTATTAAATATATCAATTTCTGTATCTTTAATTGTATGTCAGAAAGAGGAAGACTATATAAAAGAATTAAAATGGCTTTTCTAAGAAAGTTTAATTCAACTGAATGGCTGATATGAAACAAGCATTGTTGAAGAAAATAACACTGCTTTGAATCCTGTTTTTCAAAATAATCAATTTTCTATGGCCTGTGTATAGAATCCTCAAATACTACAATATTTCTTATGTAACTCCAATTAGATCCAGATTTCTGATGTCAGTTTAACAGTAGTTCAGAGCTAATTTAATTTTTTTTTTTAGAAAGTATGAGTCAAGGCTATTTCCTATTGAAACTGCTTCTAGAGGTCACACAACAAATTCTGTTTCTGCTCTTTCTTTCCTTGTTCAATCTTTTTCCTTGACCTAAATACACTTTTGTTGGACCTTAAGGTTCAGAACATGTATCTACAACCTTTTTCAGAATCCCTCTGGAGGCTCCGTTTTGCTCTTTATTGTATATTACTAACTGCAGTAGAAGCCATGAACACATTTAGTTTCCTTACAGGTCCCAGATTGCCTAATTGTCAGTTACAGCAATTTATGTTCCTGTGACCATTCACTGTTACATACATTTAGATTTTTTGGTATAAACTCATGGATCCAGTGATGTTTATGTAACTCGATGGTGTAAGTAACTATATTTTATGGTCCATTCTTAAGAAATGCTTTTCTCTAAGTTTTTCAGAGTTACAGATCCCTGACAGTCATATTGCTCATTGTGCCTTCTTACTCATATAAATTAGAGTTGAAGTGCCAAAGCCTTAAGCAGATGAAGAGTCAAAGGCTTAAGCAGGTGTCAAACACCATAAATGCATTCTGTATGGCATCTTATATCATGATGGAATAGTCAAATCAACAGCAATATGAATAGGTTAGTATTCTTTAACTATTTGTTATAATCTCCAGCTTGTCCTACTAAACTATGGGAAACATAACTGAATTCACTTTTATGTAAATGGACTACAGAATATCATGTTATTATGTAAGAATTCTCCTGAAATTACTTTAGATAAAGAGCCAATTCTAAGTTAGGACTCAGCTATTTTGCCTAAGTGACTATCAGTCATCTGTGGACTATCCCTTTATCTGATTTCAGAAAGGGAAAGAAACGGGAGATACTGGAAATTCTAATGTGAACTACTGGAATAGGCATGATTTGGTTTGGTGCATGAGATGAAGATCAAAGTCCTTTAGAATGCAAACATGGTCCTTTAGGCTGTGTCAACTAAGAGAAACTTAATCAAAGCTGAACTGAACTGATTACAAGTCCCTTAAATAACAAGAATTCCAAAGAACAAAAATATATCTGATGTGGCTTTTTGAAAGTGGTCTCAAAGATTTATGGTAAAACATGATCCTATGGAATGAAAAAGAGGAGGTGTAAAACAATTATGTGGTGTTATAGTTAAATGCTTTAAGGCAATAACAAGGACAGAGAAAAGCTGAATGAGTTAATGCTAACAGAGTTGCATAGTGTGAAGACTTTTGCAATTATAGTAAATCAAGGGTTTAAGAGGATAAAGAGTTAGAATGAACTATATAAGCAGGTTTGTGAAATTAGTGATAATCCTATACTGGCTGTCTTGTTGAGCTCAGAGAAATGTGGTAATACCTAGTGATTAGGAAACTGGATAGACACTCAGGTAAAATGGATTATTTTATTCATATATATATTCATATATATATTCTTACCTTGTGGCTTAGGACAGGCAGTCTAATTCTTTTACTTACTAGTATAACAAAAATCAGTTTTCATCTATTTATCTAGGAGGTCTAAAGTTTAGCGAAGCATTGATAATTGAGTGTCTTGAAGCTCTTTGTAAAGTCACATGTAAGTCCATATTTATTTGGTGGAGCAATTGTTCCTTGTTTAAACAAAGCCCGAATAACTACAAAATGTAGGAAGAATTTGCAAAGTTCAAAATGAAAAGCCCCTTGAAGGCAGAGGCTTTTTTGTTCTATCAGCACTGGGCCCAGTGCCTGGCACATCTTAGGCGCTCTATGGTGTTTAGGGGTTTGATGCAAAACAATTTTGAAAATGACTAAATTGGGTTATTTTGGAAAATAATAGATTCACCAAAGACATTTTATGGTAGACTCAGTTATGCTAATCATATTAATTTTGCTCCATTCTAATCACAAATATAATAAATATACCTGGCATTGCTTTGCGTTTCCTGAGTAATCTAAGTCTGATATGCAACGCTATTCATGGTAGGCAGGTTTTAAGAGGATCCCTAATGATTTCTGCCTCCTAGTGTTCATACCCTGTGTAATATTCTTCCTTTGAGTATTGGCAGGACCTAGTGCCTTGCTTTTATGAGTAGAATACAGCAAGAGTTATGGCATGTCCTTTCTGAGATTAGGATAAAAGACGGTGGCCTCCTTAGTGGTTCTCTCTTGCACACTCTCCTAAAGGTAGACAGAGACCAGGGGTGGGGCAAGAAGAGGAGGGAAGGGGGGGGGAAGAGAGAGAGAGAGAGAGAGAAATATTGATTCTGTCTTTCCTTTCACTTCATCAGTGACTTTTTATCTTCCCTGTCTTGTAAGTTAGCCATTTTGGACAGCTGGTTTGAGTGCATATTTGCTTCCAAACTTGTCTTTAAGTATATGAAGGCTGGTTATATAGAATAATATAAAAAAATTATCCTAAATCTTCTTTATGCACAGAGCAAAAATTGTTATATTCTAAATAAATAATAAATGGCAGGTGAATGTATTCAAAGGTATTTAGAAAAATGTGAAAAAAGTTTTTTACAGAGAAAGTGCAATGTGGACTAAACTTACATTGTTATAAAATGTATCTATAATTCATTTAAATGTTATTTTAATATTTTTACATTAATTTGTTTATACTAATACTTGCAAAAATATTGCTAACATTTATACACTTGTTTCACAACTCTTTTGGCAATCTATATTGTATTTCACCTGCTTGTACATCCATTTATTATATTTTGTCATGTATATAATCATAGCAAGTAACAGTATTCTGTAGGCTTTGGTAATACTGGAGAGTTAAATTATCTTCAAAATAATATTCTATTCATGAGTATATACTGTCTGAGAGAACACTGAATTTCATTAATTATGATTCTGTAACTTCTGAAAATTCTTGGGATGGAGAGAAATGTTTTGTTTTTTACTTTACTCTTGCCACATATGATAATTTTCTGAATCCATTATTTTTATAGCATGCCATTTAAATATGAATATTTTAGAAGTTAATTGCAAAGATCATAAATGTGATAGCTGTGAAAAGCATACTAAAAGCCAGTTACATCTTTTTAATCAAAAATAGAATCTGAGGAAAATACTTTTTCATATCTTTCTCCTCATGATAATCAATGCATATTTATTACTACCCACAGGCACTATACCTTTTTTGAAATTCATTCAGTGAGGAGCTTCCAAATTCACCTATCCCATGAAGATTTAATAGAAGTAATCCTCACCATTATCCCTTAAAGTTGGAGTGTGGTTTATTGTTCACAGAATGTTTTCACATACATATCCCATTAGTGCCTCACAATGACCCTGGATGTAAGAAGGACACTTACTAGTATTCCTACTTTGTAAAGGAAGGAATGCAAGATAAGAGAATTTAAGTGATCCCCAAAGTCACAGAGTTAGAAAGTGGTCTGCTTGGGTCCTGAATCTATCTACTAACTCCTAGCCCAGTGCCTATTCTACACATTGACTTATTTTGCAAGTTCCTGACAGGTGCAATCATACCAAATTTATGACTAATAAGTGTTGAAATGTCTAATGACGAAGATAGGTGTATTAGCTCTTAAATGGCTCACATTAAGTGTGAAAGAAAATACAACCACTTTAAGAGTTCATGTTTTACTCTGTCTAAAACTGTTAGTTAATTTTAGTGATATTTTCTTTGCACTTATTTGAACTTAGGTTTATGACCCAACTTACTCAACAAGTGATAAGGGAAGCATCTCTGGTTTCAGCTCAAAGTCTATTTAGTGTTAAAGGAATTGGCATGCTTATTATTCTAAATTGAGGAGTGTCCAATTAAAATCTAATCCAAGGCTCGATTGACTGCTTTATCTGTTTTAAAGTCATTTTTACAAAGATAATGTTTGACACTAACTTCTTTGAGAGATCTGAGGGTCAGGCAAAGCCAGACACCCACCGAAGACTTATGTGCTTGTGTGTTTGCACAGCCCCTCTTCCCTACCACTTGGTCCTTGTTAGGCACTGGATGGCCTGTAACATGACTGCCTAGCTTTGAAACTGTGGTTTAATCTAGCAGGGATCACTGGGCCACAGAACATTGGTCTCACTGCTGTAGGATTCCTACTGGCTGAGCTGTAAAGAGTTTTATTCCAGTGTGCACTTTTTAGGTGTTCAGCAAATATCTGTTAGAAAATTAATTGATATATATAATTTTCCAACTGAGAAACTTTCACAAATCCAGAGGAAGTGTGGTTCCTAGATCACTGGGCATGAGCCTGTTATTTTCTTCATCAGAATTTCCTTGGGTTGGTTGAGATATCTTAAGCATGAACTTGAATACTCTTCACTCATTTGGGGTTCCAGTTTCCTGATCAGTGGTTGAAAAGCAGTTGCTGCATGCTGACAAGGGAAGGAAAGGGCTCCTGGTGGGTCTCTAGAGAAGCCATGTTTTGTGCAAGGGGTGAATGTTGGGCTCAGAGTGCCTGGGTCAGCCAGTGGTTTTGATCGTTTGCCCAAGAGGGAGAGATTGAGTGGAAAGCACCAAAGTTGATTTGTTGATTAAAATTATAATTCAGCATTTACATTTTCAAGGTACTTTATAATTGCTAATGAGCTGTTTCTCAAAGTGGGCCTGAGAGGAAGGTCAGCAGCCTGGTCCCTATTGTACAAATGAGGAAACTGAGACACGGGGATGTTAAATGACTTGCTCAAGGTCACACAGCAAGTTCACTCAGGAGACAGCTTCAATTGGAATTAGAACATGGCTTTCTACAGATGCGCTTAGGGTCTTGGGGGGTCTTTCCTAGGGGGAGTTCACTCATCCCGGGGCTCTGTTGTTTAATTATGGCTTGATATGGATCTGAGATCGTCTAATAAAATAAGCTGAAACATCCCTGCTCCTGAAGGATGGGAGGTAAATGTGGTGCTGATGGCTCAAAGAATAATTCTGGGAATGCACTACTGTGGCCTGTGCTGGGCTGTGATTTTGCAAATTCTGCTCAGGAATATTATTTTCAGGGTCACAGGGTTTTTGCTCTCATTTTCCAACAAATCACCCAGGAAACGTTTTTTTCCTACAGGCTCACTCTTTGAGCTTAGCTCTTGTTCATAATAATCTCCCCTTTAGATTCTTATTTAATTAAAATAAACAGACAGCCATAATTTTTTCCCCTGTTACAGTGAAATGAAGCAACTGCTCATCCCTTATCAGTGCTTATGGGAGGCACAGACCTTCAAAAGCCCTTTGAGTCATGTTGCTGAGGATAGTTCTTCCTCTGAGCTCCCTAAGTCACTGTGCATATACTTTTATTTCTGCATTCATGACATGACATTATAACAGATACTTTCTCTGCCAGTTTCTAGAAAAATTTTCACTGCTGTTTGTGTCCCTAATATTTTTTTGCTGTATCTGTCTAATCACAAGCACTTGGTATTAAATGCTTGTTAATAAAAAATAAGTATTTTTAATAAGTGGCCAAACTTTTTTTCTTCTTTTCAGGAAGGAATATCAAAGTAGAATGAGAAAGAGGAAAAGAGAAAAAAGAAAAGGAACTGAAGTAAAGAGGAGTAGAAAAAGCTTATTTGGAAACTTTGATTACTATTTATCTTACATAACCTTATATGCTCTTATTAGTAATTCTTTTGTAGATAAAGAAATAAGAAAAGGTTTAAAAAAAAAGGAGCAAAAGAAAATACATAGATGGAGAATGTACTGGTTGTTCAGGTGGAAATATGTCCAACATTTGTAGGTTTCATTATAATGGAACAAAATTAACTTCATACTGAAAAAGGCCACCTCTCCCCTGTCAAAAAATGAGAAGGCCGATAAGGGAATTACCTGGAAATTGTGTAACTGCTGCTTTCAAGAATTTGGTCCAAAAACTGGATGAGTTTATATTTCATTTTTCCCTCCTCTAAAAGTTTCCAAGATTTTCAGTGTGACTTTTAATTACAGGAATGTGGGGTGAGGAATATCATCCCAATTCTTGTCTGGTATCTCTCCCATTTTCCATTTATAATAACCCGAACCCTGTAGCCTATACTGGGGACATTTACATGTCTTTTCTTGGAATTTTCTAAGGAAAGAGTTATTCACAGTTCCACAGCTGAGGTATTTCAGGAAAAAATCTTTGGTTATTGAGGGGTTGAACATATGCATCGTATCAATGGAGGTAACTGTGATATACTTGCCACTGTATAGGAGTAAGAGTCAGAGATCTAAGTTCCATGTTCATATCTGTCACTTACTAGTTATGCTGAGTAAGTTGCTGAACTTCTTTTGGCTCAGTTTCTTCATTTATAAAATAGGAATAATATTTACGTTAGACAAATTATCAAGACTAAAAAATAAAATATAAAAAGAATGTTGAATTATGGGAAAGGGAAAAAAGCTAAGAAAAATTCTTCTTTTTTTGAGACGGAGTCTAGCTCTGTCACCCAGGCTGGAGTGCAGTGGCATGATCTTGGCTCACTGAAAGCTCCGCCTCCCAGGTTCATGCCGTTCTCCTGCCTCAGCCTCCCAAGTAGCTGGGACTACAGGCACCTGCCACCATGCCCGGCTAATTGTTTTTTTTTTTTTTTGTATTTTTAGTAGAGATGGGGTTTCACTGTGTTAGCCAGGATGGTCTTGATCTCCTGACCTTGTGATCCACTGGCTTCGGCCTCCCAAAGTGCTGGGATTACATGCATGAGCAACTGTGCCAGGCCAAATAATTCTTCTTTAGAGAAAAATGTTAACTCGTAAATGATCTTGGCTCACTGCAACCTCAGCTTCCCAGGTTTAGAATGATAATGTCAGAAAATTCTCACTTTATAGTCTCTAATGTAATAATTGATTCAGGTGCATGTGATCAGTGCATGCTAAGCCCCTGGGTGAAAGGGTGTTGAGGAGCAAGATATTCATGGCCTAACAGAAATGGGAAAATTTTATGTTTACGAAGGAGGGGACAGGTGGTCATCACCTTTGCTACATGGTCAATCTTTTTTTTTTTATTATACTTTAAGTTCTAGGGTACATGTGCATAACGTGCAGCTTTGTTACATATGTATACTTGTGCCATGTTGGTGTGCTGCACCCATCAACTCGTCAGCACCCATCAATTCGTCATTTATATCAGGTATAACTCCCAATGCAATCCCTCCCCCCTCCCCATGATAGGCCCCGATGTGTGATGTTCCCCTTCCCGAGTCCAAGTGATCTCATTGTTCAGTTCCCACCTATGAGTGAGAACATGCGGTGTTTGGTTTTCTCTTCTTGTGATAGTTTGCTAAGAATGATGGTTTCCAGCTGCATCCATGTCCCTACAAAGGACGCAAACTCATCCTTTTTTATGGCTGCATAATATTCCATGGTGTATATATGCCACATTTTCTTAATCCAGTCTGTCACAGATGGACATTTGGGTTGATTCCAAGTCTTTGCTATTGTGAATAGTGCCGCAATAAACATACGTGTGCATGTGTCTTTATAGCAGCATGATTTATAATCCTTTGGGTATATACCCAGTAGTGGGATGGCTGGGTCATATGGTACATCTAGTTCTAGATCCTTGAGGAATCGCCATACTGTTTTCCATAATGGTTGAACTAGTTTACAATCCCACCAACAGTGTAAAAGTGTTCCTATTTCTCCATATCCTCTCCAGCACCTGTTGTTTCCTGACTTTTTAATGATTGCCATTCTAACTGGTGTGAGATCGTATCTCATTGTGGTTTTGATTTGCATTTCTCTGATGGCCAGTGATGATGAAATGGGGAAAGGACTCCCTATTTAATAAATGGTGCTGGGAAAATTGGCTAGCCATAAGTAGAAAGCTGAAACTGGATCCTTTCCTTACTCCTTATACGAAAATTAATTCAAGATGGATTAGAGACTTAAATGTTAGACCTAATACCATAAAAACCCTAGAAGAAAACCTAGGTAGTACCATTCAGGACATATTCATGGGCAAGGACTTCATGTCTAAAACACCAAAAGCAACGGCAGCAAAAGCCAAAATTGACAAATGGGATATGATTAAACTAAAGAGCTTCTGCACAGTAAAAGAAACTACCATCAGAGTGAACAGGAAACCTACAGAATGGGAGAAAATTTTTGCAATCTACTTATCTGACAAAGGGCTAATATCCAGAATCTACAAAGAACTCAAACAAATTTACAAGAAAAAAACAAATAACCCCATCAAAAAGTGGGCAAAGGATATGAACAGACATTTCTCAAAAGAAGACATTCATACAGCCAACAGACACGTGAAAAAATACATGGTCAATCTTAGCATAACACTTAGATGAACAACCTGACATTATTTGCTACTATATGATAAGATTTGAAGTATCTAGTATCGCTTTTATGAACTATTCTGGCCAAAAATTTAATCTATATCTAATCAAACCTCTAACCTAAACTCCAGTTTAGAAAATATAGGAGACAGAGGTATAAGTTAAAGTGAGAAAACAACTACTTAGATCTAGAATGTGGGATTTATATTTATATATTCTATATTTATGGAATAATTTTTTTCATAAAAATTACATAATTTTTCAATTTTATTAGGTATAATAATATTGTGGCATATTTAAGAATGTATTTATGCATATATCTACACAAAGAAAATATGAAAAAATATTAACAATTATTTAATATAAGTGGAAGGTATATGTGTTCATTATATTATCTTTTTCAAGTTATTGTGTTTGGATTTTTATGAGTTAGAAAAAATTTAAACAGGAAATAATAAAAGATACTCAAATAATACATTTATGATAAATATAAGCTATTGCTAATGTAGCAATAGTATTTATAATGTATCTATAATGGCATAGGAAATCATTAATATGTTGATGTTGAGAAGGACAGGAACAAAGCTTATCCCAAAAGAAAATAAAATTCTCATAGCATAAAATAGTCTGAAGACCATCGACACCTAGAAAATACATAAGATTTTTTTTTTTTCTTATTGGGTGCAAGTTTTATTCGATTTGCAAAATGGTATGTCATCCTCCTGGTCTGAAGACAAGTCTATGTAATGATGCTTTGGGACCAACTCAGGAACATTATACTAATGGTACATTGCATTTATAAAGCATGTTTTATTTTCTTAATCTGAATGCACCTACTGTTATGTAGGTATCTCCACCAATTAGGTCCAATCATCTGACTGTACTCACACTTTAATTTTAGAAGTCAAGGATTTATGCTTCCATTTATTAATGAAGAGGCTTAGCCTATGATGACACATGGGTAACAAGTATAGAACCCAAACCAATTATTACTCCCAGCCCAATTAGAGTGAATGGGTAACAATTTTGTTTCAGGCTTACTTCACAAAAATACCCTGTAAAAAGTAATCCAATTCTCCATATTATTACTAAGATATTTAGAAACTGCTTATGCCCTCAATTGTGAAAAGGCAGCTTAGATTTTAAAGTTATTTGTTATGGTTTCATAATAGACCATGTGATTATGCTGTCAGTGCATTAACATTAAGATATTGTTTCTATAAAAACAATGCAATGGACCTTTACACACATTTACAACATGAAACTAGGTATTCTCTCCACTGAAAACAAAGAAAAGGAGATATTGAGAAGATATGTGTTGTAAATATTTAATTAGAAATCTAAACGTTCATTAAAATTTTTGTTACCATTTATTACAAAGTTAAAGTTTGCCAAAATTTTAAAAAATTGAATTCTACTGTTACACCTCAGGTTTTTGCTACATATTGAGTTTATTTCTCTACATTTTGCTCTTTTTTCCCCCCACCCCTTCTTGATTCTTGTTTTTCTTTCTATTGGTTGTGTGTAATTCAGAACTAAATGTGTTGTGGATATGTCTATGGAATAAATTTTTATGTTTTCCGTTTTCAACTTTTAGAATTGATACCTGAAATATAAACATACTAAAAATAAACCAAGACAACTTAAAATGCATTGCTATTTGCACAGATGTCTTTTTTTCCTGCATCACTGTTATCCAATAGAATAAATTTTATTTTTCACTGGAACATGTTCATTGATACTACTACAGTACTCATAAAAATCATGAATCTAAGGGTCAAACCTGCCTAAAGCAAAAAGCTTTCAAATAATTATCATCCAGAAATACCATCTTAAAAAAAATGAAGAGTGACCACATTTATCCAGAATCATCCAGAATGAATCCTTCCACATGTGAATTTTCCAGAAAAACTTTTAAGTGGCCCGAACTTTTTAAGCAGATCACCTATTTAAATGGAATGCTTTAAAAATCTTTTATGTTCCTCCTTTCATATTAAAACTTAATGTACAGAATATAAAGTAGTATTTACTTAATGATTCAAGGCTACCATTATGAACTGGTTGCCTTTAATTCACATAACAGTCTATAGATCATTTTCACACACATGCCTTCTGGTTTATCTTCACCACAGCTTTTTGCCAGGAGTGAGATAGGTATCAATACTCCTGTTTTACAAAAGGGAAACTGAGGCTCAGCATGGCTAAATGCCCTCTGGTATGTGGGAGAACAAGAAAGCAGGCAAGTTTTCTGGCTTTAAGCCTAGTGCTTCTCATACACAGCACTGCCCCTTTAGACCAGTGATTACACAGCATGTTGGAAAGATAATGACAGGGTCATATGGACCATTTTTCCTTATTCAAAACACCTTCAAATTCCTAAAGAGTTATATTTTTGCATTAGGTTTTTACAGTGTTTACTGCAAGGTGCCTGGCATATAATAAGTACTTAGGCACCGTTCTGTGAATCTGTCAGCTGTCTGTGGTAGTATACCTGGCACTAGAGGCTTATCCTCTGATTAATATTCATTCATTCATTCATTCATTCATTCATTCATGTATTCACTCATTAATATGTTCAACAAATACTTAATGAGAGCATACTATGTGCCAGGCCCCCAGTACAAGATGTGGGTATGAATTCCGAAGACATAAAAAACCTTAAAGTCTAGGAATTTGCATCAGTCAAAGGTCACTCAAATGTTAAGACTTCCTTGCCTCACACAAAGCTACTTGGAAGAAGGTGGCAATCACTATAGGTGTTAGTTTGTTAAGGTTGCCATAACAAAACACCATTAGTCTGGGTGGTGTAAACAACAGAAATTTATTTTCTCACAGCTCTGGAGGCTGGAAGTCCAAGATGGAGGTGTCACAGATTTGGTTTCTATTGAAGCCTCTCTCCTTGGTTTGCAGATAGTTTCCCTCTTGCTGCTTCTTTTCAGAGTGGTCCCTCTGTGTATGTGTCCTCTATTCATATGTCTGAATTTCCTCTTTGTTGTTGTTGTTGTTGTTGTTTTTGAGACGGAGTTTTGCTCTTGTTGCCCAGGCTGGAGTGCAGTGGCACGATCTTGGCTCACTGCAACCTCTGCTTCCCGGGTTCAAGCAATTCTTCTGTCTCAGCCTCCGGAGTAGTTGGGATTACAGGCGCCCGCCACCACGCCCAGCTAATTTCTGTATTTTTAGTAGAGACGGGATTTCATCATATTGGTCAGGCTGGTCTTGAACTCCTGACTTCAGGTGATCCACCTGCCTCAGCCTCCCAAAGTGCTGGGATTACAGGCGTGAGCCATCGCACCCGGCCTGAATTTCCTCTTCTTATAATGGCACGAGTCACACTTAATTAGATCCCACCCATATGACCTATAATACCTTAATTACCTTTTTAAAGGCCCAGTCTCCAAATACAGTTACATTCTCAGGTACTGGAGGTTAGGGCTTCAACATAGGAATTTTGGGAAAACACAATTTAGCCCATAACACTATGCTAATTACTTTCCATGGAGAGCCTATTATGTGTCAGCACTTTCAAGGCACTTCTATTAACACTAATTCTGACAGCAGCCCTGTAAATTAGGGTACAGCTGAAAACATACTCAAGGTAGTGAAGTGACTTATGTGAAATATAGCTTCAATGTGGCGGTGCCTGAATATGAGCCCAGATCAGCCTAACTTGATGAAACTTTGTTTGTTTGATGGTGCAGAGGTCTTTCCTCATCCTGTCTTTCTGGAGAGTTGGGCTTGCAGGATATATGACCCCTGAGCAAGTGTTATGCTGCAGGAAATTAGTACACACTTATTTAAATTGTCAATCTTACTTTAAAAAAAAATTTAGGCTGAGTGTTTTTCTTGTTTCTTTTACATATCACTGGACATCAACTTAGTTGTTAGATTCCATGCAATCAAACTATCATTCACAAATTTACCTCAATTTGATATTACTATCAGGCATGCTCCCATTTAAAAATTGTTTTGGCCTCTGACTATGAATAAATGCAGTATTTAATGCACATACATATTTTATGATTAACTTTGGTGACTTGTATCATCTCAGTTCACTCTATAAATTCAGGCAGAGAAGAAATATTTTAGGCAAAATACTCAGCCTGAGATGTGAACAGAAATAACTTGAAATGGTTCTTTAATATTATATAATGCAAATGTAACCTAGTTAAGATTTAAGAAATCAATAAACATCTTGAATTCAGGCAGAGTGTTAATACATCATGTTATGTTGTGGGATAATGTTAGGTCTAATATACTTTGCCATTTCCAGTAATTCCTCCCTGGACTCCTCAGAAGGAGCTCCGTTATTCTAGTCTGATGGGTGGACCCTTTTGGGAAGCAGTATTGTAGTTGGCTAGTAGCCAGTTGTATTTCCTCAAACATCTTCCAACCCTCAAAAGCATTTTTCAAATTAGCTACGAAGTAAATAAAACCTGGTTGTCCATCATTCTAAGAGAAACTGTCTTCTCAAGGAATACTCTTGGCCTTCCTTTCTTTTTTCTATCTTGATATTGATTTGTGTATTATTGAATTCTAATAATTACAGGCTTAGAGGTAGTTGAGCTTCCCTGGTAACTAGTTGGACATTTCCTTAGTTGTTGTTAGCAAATCATGTAAGTATACATAAAACACTACAGTAAAACCTCAAAAAGTTGTAATGTTAAGGGAGTGGTTAATTGATTTAACCTGTGAGAAAAGCAGAACTCCTCCATTCCTCAAAATATATTTCTGGCTGTTTACTATTGTGTTTAAAATATTTTGTATAACTTTCCCATTTATAAAAAATGTACAATATGCATATACAGTACATATATTGCATATAATATAACAGACATAATAGGCTTGTCTATTCAGATCTTTGTTCAGCCTAAACATACATTAGTAATAAATTTCTGTGGAATAATTGACTGAATGAGTGAATGGGAAATGGAGGTAATAATACAGCTGACTTTGTATTGCTCTGAGAGCAGTGTGGACATGCTTTAATTTGTTTTAAAGTTAAATCTCTGTTATCTTATTCTTTGCTTTTATCTTTCCAATATAAATGGAGATCAGGAAAAAAATAAGGTTGATTGAGTTGTCAGTTATTTGGATTTATATATTAGCAACCATGATTAGAGGTTGGAATCATAATGGTCTGGGTTTGGATTGCAACTTTGCCACCTACTGTATAAGCTTGAATAAGTTGCTTAACCTTTCGGAGCCTTATTTTTAACAAAATTTATTTTTTACTGTATATTCTTGAGGATGAAAGAAAAAAGATGAGGCTCAACATGACTGAGACTTCTTTTATCTATTGTTAAAATGCAGATAGAAATGGTACCTACCAATAATTATTCTTGTAAAGACTAAATGAGGTAATGGCATCAGAGGCCTTAGCTGGGTTCTGTCTATAAAATGACATCCATTATTATCATTCTGCTCAATGATTACAGTAGAATACAGTGGACTTTTTTGTCCCTGCTCTGTTTCCCTCTTTTTTGAACATTGGCTCTGATCCTGCTAAAGTCTGCCAGCTAGCTAGCGTTCGTCTTCTCTGTGTCAGACCCAGGTGAACTTCTAAGCTCCTTCCACTATATCCCACACTTCCTTTAGAAAAAATATTGATTGAAGAGACCAGCTTGATTTAAGTCATTCTAGTAACTCGGGAACTTGGCATAAAAGTAGTTTTCCAGGTGGCAAAGGGGTACAGATATGGAATTACATGCACTCCTCCCACTATAGTTTACTTTCATGCTCTGATTCTGACAGATAGAAAAATGGAGAAAATATTTGATGATATCTTTCTACAGGATCCATATGCTAATTCTACAGGATCCATATGCTATTTTTTGATTTTCAGGGTTTTTTCTCCAGATTAAGTTATCCAATTTCTCAGCAATTCTATTTCTAATTCCCCATCAGCCCTTCCCTTCCACAGGTTTCCTCTCCAGCTAAAGATACTAGAATTTTATATATCTGAGTAACTTCTGTGGTAATGGAGGATTGTGTGCTGTCTACAAACACAGTGATTTAAATGAGGTTAAGTCTATTACAGACTTCATGATGAGCAAGGAAAACAAACTAAAGATGTTAAACATATGATCCACAACACAGGTACCATATTTCTTTAATCTGTTCTTAGTTACACCACATACATCACAGCTAGGACACAAGAGGACTGGCCAGATTCTCAGCTCTTTCTATTGCTGGGAGTTCTGCATGACTCACTGGTGATCAGAGATGTAAACCATTTCCTTACCTTCTATCTTTACAACCTTTAATACTACTAGGATCATAGTCTGTTCCATTAGGGTTTACTTACTTCAGTTTCCTGAGGTGATATCCTGACGTGTATGAGAAATGGCAGTACAGTAAGCATCACATTCACAAAAATGGATTTTGAAGTAAAAATACTGGGTATGCATATTAACTCATACATATTAGTTTCCACTGCCTCATCTTTTTTCTCTTATCCTTTGCCTCATGTGCATGATGGCTTGAAGGGAGGGAGGCAACATGGCTACAATAGCACTTGCCTTATAGAATTGTGAGAATTAAATAAAAGAATGCCTAGGTACATTGAGTTCATCCACTCATCTATGCATTTATCCATCCATCCATCCTCTATTTATTCAGTCAGTATTTTCTGTGAACCCACTATGTGCCAGGCACTGTGTATAGTGCCCCAAGGTAGAGAATGACAGGTAGGCAGCACAGTTTCCTTTCCCCTGGCCTTGTATTATGGTAATTAAACTCCAAACGTATAGCCAGAGAAATGAAGCTTCTGATCCAAGAATAAGGTACAAAGTTCAAACCAGAATCTCACTTGTCTGCTCTGCCCCATGTCTCTGACAGCCCTGGGCAGAAATGACAAGCCTTCCCCGTTTTATTCACAGGAATTGAAAGTTTCATATGTTATTAATATTCCTCCCTCCCTGCAAACCATCATTCACAGGAGGCAAAGGAAGGAAGTGAAATTGAAAGGTCCATCAGCAGATCTTCTGACCTTTACCCAGGGGGTGAGACTGGGGAAATAAGCACATGTCCCCTCCATCAGTTGTTACTCCTGGGGGAGGAGCTGTGCAAAAGCGTGAAGCTTTTAGACACATCTGGCCCAGGGCAAAAATATGAATTTGACTGAGATTGTCTTCTACCTACCGGCCTCTGAGCCTGGGATCTTTCCTCCTACAGCAATGTCCACTCTCCCCCTGAGCTCTCACAAAGTGCTGCTTGCCATCCTGTGTGTTGCCCAGAAGAAACTAAACATGCTTTCCCTCTTAGGCACTATGCACTTTTTGAAAGAAACTTTAATATTTATTTATTTATATTTATGGGATACATGTGATATTTTGACATAAGCATACGATGCATAATGGTCAATCTAGGTATTGGCATATCCATCACCTCACATTTTTATCATTTCATTGTACAAGGAACATTCAAAATCTTCTCCTCTAGCTGTTTTCGACTTTATTTTTTTAAGAGCAATTTTAGGTGCACAGCAAAATTGAGAGGAAGGTACAGAGATTTTTAATATACTCCTCTCCCAATATGCATGGCTTCTCCCATTATCAGCATCCTTCACCAGAGTGGTCCAGTTGTTACAAGTGATGAACCTGCATTGACATCATCGTCACCCAGAATTCATAGTTTCCATTAGGGTTCTCTCTTGGTGTTGTACATTCTATGAGTTTGGACAAATATATAGTGACATGCACCTATCATTACGGTATCATACAGGGAAGTTTTGCTGCTCTGAAAATCCTCTGGGCTCAACCTATTTATGCCTTCCTCCCTCCTAATACTTGGCAATAACTGATCTTACTATCTCTACAGTTTTGCCTTTTCCACAATGTGATGTAGTTGGAATCGTACAGTGTGCAACCTTTTCAGATTGGCTTATTTCACTTGGCAATATGCATTT
>NC_045455.1:37306275-37308848 GCF_002776525.5 Piliocolobus tephrosceles
TTTTTTTTTTTTTTTAAGCACTGTGCATTTAAAAGTAGACATCAAAGTCTTAAGTTAAAGGAAATTTCAACTTGGCGATGATCTGCAGGGTAGGGAAGCCTTTTCTCTGGACCCACCTGAAGTCCAGCCTTTTGAACAGAGGGGCAGAATAAATTGTCAAAGAAGCTAGGACAAGTAGAAGAAGGAGGAAGTCATGCTCTTTCTCCTTTCCTATCCCTCTATTCTCCCACCTTGTGTGGCATGGCACAGTTTAATCCTGAGCTAGGATTTAGGTGGTTCTTCCCTCCCTTTGAGACTCATCTGCCAATTTCCAAAGACTGGCTGTAGCCCCCAACCCTCCCAAGCCTGCACTTCCTCATTTGTTGGGTGCACTAAATTAGAAAAGCAGAATGAATGCTGCTCATGCTACCGTGAATGATTCTTTGTGCAAAATGCTGACGGAACCATGTTTAGATAAATCACCCGGGACAGCATTTAACTTTTATTCTTAAACAGAAACAAACCATTTTATGGCATTCTATCAATGGAGCATTTTACAAGATATGCCAACTCCCAACAGATCTTTCAAGAACATCCACTTCTACTCACAACCCATCCTTCCTCTATGTTGGGAAGAGGGCAAGCTAGGATTTTACCCTTTCCTGTTTGACTCTCTTCTGGAAAGGCCAAACCAAAAGACCAGTAACTGGGTTTTATATTCTCCTCACTGTGCTGGGTAATGTCAACATGAGATGGTGCCTTGCCCTTAAACAAATTTGATTAAGGAATATTATTATTAATAATAAAAAATAGTTGAGAAAAAGGAAATCTTTTTTATGACAACTCACTTGTGGTTTTGAAGTGTACTTTAACTGGTAAGATCACAGTAAGCAATTTAGCTGAAGTGTAATAATTGGGTTCCAAGTGTTATGATTGATACATTTCATTGAAAACAGCACCCTGAGGTTTTCCCAAATTAAAGATGAAATCTAAATAAAACCTTAAATAACCCGTGTGGAAATACTTTATTGTAGTTAATAACCAGGCAAAAATATGCTTATTTTATTTGTAGACTCATTCCAACACATTATACCTATTGTTGTTTCCACTTGAAAGGAATCACACTTGGCTTATGTAAAAATAATAGCATTCCTAACTATTAATAGCAAATGAGAGAGACATTTATGGACATTCATACATCATTTATAAATGACCCTTATGAACACAGTGTTACAATGATTTCCATTAGCATAAGTTCTACAATTATGGCCTGCATGAGAGACACATTTTTCTTTCTTGAATGCACATATAAAAATCTGTCATTTACTTGGTTGAAATTTTATCCATAATGCTTCAATATATTTCCAGGCTACTAAAGGACTATCAACCAAACTACAGACACAAAATGTATCCTATTGGGCACATGGAGATAGGTCCATGGTGCCCTTAAGACATGGGCCAGGGCACATGACCATGGTACCATGCTCTCCTTGAGTGCAGTTTAGACTGAGCTTGGGCTTCCAGGTCTAGCTCAGACAAATGAATAGAAAATTAAGGCACCCGATGCAAATCTTAATCTCATCTTTCCCTTTTCCTGGCATTTCTCAATCCAAGATCTTTGGTACTAGCTTCCTGCTCCGTAAGAGATGTCCAACTTTGGAGTGAAGTTTCAAGGTGATATCTTCCTTTGATGATATAGTGAGAGAAACATCTATCTGTCACAAGAATACAGAACATGATAACTGATTGAACTCCTGCTTTGTAACCGGGACTGTATACCCATTATTTTGCTGATTTCTCATGACCACCCTATGTTGATATACAACATTTTAATGATGTACCCATGAGGCAGATTTTGTTATACTTTATTTCTAGGTGAGAAAACCAGAGCTCAAAGAACTTATATAAATTACCTAAGACTATACAGGATATGGCAAAAAAGATTTGACATAAACCTATGCTTTTCCCACCATGTATATTTCCTGATCTTACAATTCTGTCTGAGATCAAGCTATCAGGTCTCCTGAGCTCTCCCTGTTAATTCTTGAAGAAGTGAAGTTGCTTTGAACAGAAATGCATTATATAGGGTATTATCATTTATTGAGTCTCACAATGCCAAAAGCCTGCCTGAGCTATGAGTTATCTTGACCAAAGGACAATGCTGCAAAGAAAGCATGTCCTCCAACTATTTATTTGCTATATGCTGTTTTTTCTTGTCACAGTCCTGAATCTCCTTAGCAAGGTCATTTAAAGTGGGTAGGATGTTCAAGCTATGACAAGATCATTATCATCAGTTGCTGCCAAGGCCTTCTTTCTTGATTTGCCAAGATTCTTGAGGGGAAGGCAGTGAGCTGGCCATGGTACCCCTTCCTGATTTCTTTCAGTGACTTTCTTAAGAAGGATCTCTGCTCTTTCCCTTCCCATAGTGACAGGAAGCATTTGGGAAACCGTCTCTTTCAGGAGGGAAGAGAGAAAGAAAGAGAGAAAGAAAGAGAGAAAGAAAGAGAGAAAGAGAGAAAGAAAGAGAGAAAGAAAGAAAGAAAGAAAGAAAGAAAGAAAGAAAGAAAGAAAGAAAGAAAGAAAGAAAGAAAGAA
>NC_045455.1:37308858-37309044 GCF_002776525.5 Piliocolobus tephrosceles
GAAAGAAAGAAAGAAAGAAAGAAAGAAAGAAAGAAAGAAAGAAAGAAGAAAGAAATAAAGAAAGAAAAGAGACAGGGAAGCAGGGAGGGATGGAGAAAGGAAGGGAGGGAGGGAGGGAGGAAGGAAGGAAAGAAGGAAGGAAGGAAGGAAGGAAGGAAGGAAGGAAGGAAGGAAGGAAGGAAGGAA
>NC_045455.1:37309054-37320348 GCF_002776525.5 Piliocolobus tephrosceles
GAAGGAAGGAAGGAAGGAAGGAAGGAAGGAAGGAAGGAAGGAAGGAAAGAAGGAAGGAGAAAAAAATCAGGGAATCCTTTGCTTGAGAGTGCATATGAAATGGAGGAACGAGAGATTTTTAAAGTATAGAGTGACCACTTGGTTCCCCCTCAATATTTGTAGAGACAATGCCTGTTCATGGTAGTTAAGAGTCGGTGAGATCTGAGTTTTTGTGCCCTCAACTCTACCACTTACTAAATGTATGACTTAAGGCAAATTATTTACCTCCATGTGCCCTGAGTTCCTCATCTGCAAAATGGAAATAATAATGATACCTACTTCATAGGTGAGGATTAAATGAGGTGATCTCTGGTTCAAACAAAACTCCTATTATTGTTATGTATTAGACCAACTAAAATTATACAGCAAGTTTGTAGCACTCCTAGTATGGCACTAGAACCCAGATCTTCTTACTTAGACCAATTCTTTTTCCTTTTTATTTTAACATAAGGCAGATCTATACTTTTGATATCAACATTGATCTCAACTTTTAATATCATCCTGTAAAACATTTATAGCAGACCAGGAAAAACCAGCTGAAAGCATTATATTACTAATTTTGGCTGTGTTAAATATCTCTAGTTGTTGCTTTAGAAGAGGCTGTTTGCCAGTTTTCTATTGCTGACATATTGTAGCTTAACATCGGCATTTAATCAGTAATCAATGCTAGCAAATGCTTGTTGCTGTATATGTTAGCAACCATTTACCAAAAAAAAAAAAAAAAAAAAAAATCAGTTTTTGTTCATTTTATTCTTCATTTTAAGGCAACATGTCAGCTCGATCCACCACCTAATTCTCTAAGAGTTTGTCACCCCCAAATTGTATTTTACCCTTTAAAAACAAGAAAAAGTCAGATGACCTGTTTCAAAGACCTCAATTGGAGCATATGAGTATGGATATTATAATTTTTAGTATGAAAGCATTGTTGATATTTACAAAATAAATCCTAACTTTACGAATAATGTATTATTTACTTTTTCTGAGATACAAGCTTTAACTCCAAAATTAATACCAAGAAAACCATACTTTTTAATAAGAGTAATTTTTTCCTTCATGAAATTTATTGGTGAATAAAATAAGGTCATGAACAAAGAATCACTATTTTTCCCCATAAACTAAATGGTAGCATACTTTTAAAATGTCTTCAAAAACTCTTAAAACTAATGAGTTCTATAGCCAAAATACCCTTTTTGTAAAGAAACAGGAATCAGAAAAATATTTTAAGGTTAACTGTGTTTATATGCATGAGCGATTATTGTATAAAGATATTAATAATAAATTACAGAGATTTATAAATAAGTTATCTATGGTAAACCAAACCAGGACTTCTAATTTCCTTTTTTACTTTGCATACATTGTGCTATTATTTAACTATAAGCTATTTAGGAATTAACTAGAAATGTGTTTACAATTTTATGAATCTCCTCTGGAGATAAGCAAAACCGGGTAACTTTTGTAGAAGGTATTAATTCTATAGCCTTTATTTTATATCCGACAATTCTTTAGGGATTGTTTGGTTGGTTGTTAAATATTTCTTTAGGAATATCTGTTTATGACAAGGAGATATTTCATAATTACATTCAAATACTTGAATCAAGTAATATGAAGGCCCTTCTTTTAACAGATCAAGGCAAACTGCATGTAAATCACAGCAGACCTTCAAATAGTTTTCAAAAATCATCAGACCTGAAAAAGACCATTTACCATAATTGAAACTGAACTGCTTGTGTTAACCTGAACCTCCCTTTTCCTCACTTGGGTCCGATCTCCACATCCCTAAGAGAATGCAAAAACCCGGCCGCCTCTAGCACATCTTGTTAAATCAGAATTTTATAAAAATGTCTTAAGAGATGAAAATATAAAATACTAAAATTATGGAAGCCAAATAATTTGATACTGATTAAATCTACTCTGACTTACATTAATCACAGTGTGTATGGAGACCAATATTTATTGTTACACTCGGATTCCTTTATGAGGCAGAGGATTGCCAATTTTGTAGTAAATTGAGTGTGTCAAAGACTTGGATAAGGGCCAATGTCAAAATAGGCACAGAAAATGTGTTCTTACTGCAGGTGAGGGGAGACTAGGCAAACTTGTATTATATCTGTTAGCCCTATGATAATTAGTATTTTCAACCATATTATCTGAATTTAAAAGTGACAGTTATTCATTCCCTGTACTGATTTCCTGGAAGCTTTCCAAATTTTCTACCCTATTTCGAAAAGAACTTGGCTGAAATATGAACAAATCATTAAGAATTGATGCATAGAAGATGTACATATTCACATAAAAGATGACTCCTTTAAAACATGGTTTTTAAACAACATTAGTAGAAAGGAAAACGTTTACAAGAATGGACCATAACTCTCCCTAGCACAGCTGGAGGGCCGTATGCTGAAAAGCAAAAAGAGCACACTATTAGCAAGCCTTTTGGGCCTGTGGTATGGATCTCTATTCCTCACACAAACCCGCGTTGGCTCCTTTGCTGATAGCTGTGATTGACTGTTGGATCGTATTATCCCCTGCTGTTCCCCCTTCTTCACTTCTGGGGTTACCAACAGCAGGAATCGTCAGTCAGGGCTCAATTGATTATCCTCAAAATTTGCTCCTGCTATTGACCATAATGGGGAAAAAAAATCTTACCTCTGAATTATTCAGAATGAAAATATACACAGAAGAAATCAATAAGGCACATCTGATATTAAAGACAAATTAAAACAGGCAGTGGAAGGGGGCTTGAGGCAGCTGCTACATACAAAGAAGAAGGCATTTTGAAGATAAAGGAAAAGTGGTTTTGCTTTCTTAAAAAAGATGTTATAGCTGTCAAAGCTTTTCAAAATTAATAGCTTTATTAATGGGGGCATTAGGGCTTCCTGGCCAGCTAGCTCCTTGTAACAGTTGGGATGGTAGTTGAGATTCCAGCTCTATAATTTCTTTGTAATAGTTCCAAAGTCTTTTTTTTTTTTTTAATTTAACCACAACATACGATGCTTAAGGGATAAAATTATGCAAAAATGCTCAGGTCAAAACCAAGACATTAACAAATGTGTAGGGCCAGCCACCAGCCCTGATAGACTTTGATAGGAATTAGAAGTTAAACAACCAAAAAAAAAAAAAAAAAAAAAAAGGTTCCCTTTTCACAAGCACACTTGTGAGAAACACACTTACGTTGTGTTGTCTACAGAAAGAACCTAGGCTCCTGGAGGCTGTTATGTGCAATTAGGGGTGGGAGATAAAGGAATCTCTGGGGTAGAAACTTCACCCAGTTTAATCTGGATTTCTAAGGAAAACGTGTTACTTCAGTGGCATTGACATGAACAATTTGTAATTATCTGGAAATTTGATTCCCTCTGAGAGCTCCATAAAACTTCAAACTTCCTTTTTCCTCCACAAACAGGTGTGTTTAGTCCAAAGTATATTTTATATATATACATATATATATATATACACATTTTTAAGAAACATGGTTTCTCTAAGTCACCCAGGCTGGAGTGCAGCAGTGGGACCATACCTCACTGTTGCCTTGAGCTACAGGGCTCAAGGGATTCTCCTGCCTCAGCCTCACAAGTAACTGGGACTTCTGGCACCTGCCACAAGCCCCAGCTAATTTTTAAGTTTTTTATAGAGTCAGAGTCTTGCTATGATGCCGAGACTGGTCTCAAAGTCCTATTCTCAAGCAATCCTCCTGACTTGGCCTCCCAAAGTGCTGAGATTACAGATGTGAGCCACCATGCCCTGCAAAAATAGCTGTTTAGGTTCTCCATCTCATCTTGGGATGTTTTATTCTTGGTTATTCATCTGTTTTCTTCTGCGGGGACAAATGTAACTACTAACTCAGGGAACTTAAGAGAAACATTTCTCCTCTGTCCCCCAAGGATCACGGAACCAGCTTGCCGAACAAGGAGCTTTATTAGGTAGGTGGTAACAATCTCCCTTGACCCTTGGTTGAAATGTCACTGAATTAGGAGTCTTCCCCTGGACTGCTGAGCAGAGAGAGACAATTATCCTGGGATGCTTCTCTTTTCCAATCCTGCTTCTGAGATAAAGCTGGTAGTTGGGAGAAACATATTCTTCCTCTGAAATTAGCAGGGAAACTTAATATCATAGGGCAGAACTTGGTTTGTTGAAGGTAGAATTTATTCAGTTTCTTTTTGGACTCTCTTTTTGGATTTTCTATTGATGAATTAAGTCACTGCTTTAAAAACCTATATATTTATAAGCGTATATCACTAAATGCATTTATCTGTGAGGTGTAACTTGGTCAGTTGCAGCAGATGAATGTGTAATATTATCTTAATTCTGCCTCCTAGCAGTTGAGAGGAAAGGTGTTCAATATCAGGTGTGTGAAGATTTTTATAATGTTTTAAGGTGGACTTTGCCATTGCCTCAAGAACTTTCCTTGGCATGGCCTGTCTCTCAATTCAAATTACTGCTATTGATGATGATCAGAAGAGAGGAGAGTGGAACATCAACCAGTTCATCCCTGCACATCCAGGTCCCAGTGTTTCTTATATGCATGCTAATCACTTTCTAGTATCTCGAATGCTGTCACCGATTCTCCCACTCTCTAGAGGTGACTATTTCACTCCTTTTCCTCTCCCTTTAAAACTTGAACACTCTTGCATTTCTGCCACCATCTCTACCCTCATCCATGAATTTGCTTCCCCCTTTGGTGAGAAACGTGAAACAATCAGACAGGATTTGCACATCTACTTGCATATGGCATCTGTACTCTTCCACCTGCCCTCATGGCTATGGCCAGCATCCCCACAGGAAATCTAGGTTGCATCTGCTCTCTTCAAGGACATTGCTTCAGTGATATTCATCTCTTTCTTGCATCATCAGTTTTTTATCTTTCTACCAGATGATTCCAATTGGCATACAAACATGTTGTTGTCCTTAGCTTAAGACAAACAAACAAAAAAGACTAAGCTAAACAAATAAAAGCCTTTCTTTGACCCAATGTTCTCAAGCTGTCATCCATTTTTTCTTACCTCTTTAAGAAAACTTTGTGAAAAAGTTGCCTACAGCACTGTCTCCACCTGCTTTCTTCCTATGTACTTTTTCCACTTTTTCATTCTGAATCAATTTTAGATTTACAGAAAAGTTGCAAAAATATACAGAGTTCTCATATGCCATTTACTTAGCTTTCCTTAATGTAACATTTTACATAACTGTAACACAATCATCAAAACTATGAACTTTCATTTACTCTTGAACCCTCTGCAATTATATTCTTTCTTGCCTCCAAACAAGGTCACAATTTCTCCACATTACTAAATCCAAAGGTCAGTTCTCAGACCTTATCTTATATGACCTACCAACAGCTTTTCATATAGTCGGGAACTCCCTCCTCCTTACCACTCTTCTCTTAGATTCCAGGTCACTACCACCACACTCTCCTTTGGCTCCATTCTAAACCGTTGCCGCTTATCAGTGTTCTCTGCTGATTCCTCTCTATCTTTTGACTTTTTTCTTTCCTTTCCCCTTCCTTTCCTTTCCTTTCCTTCCTTCCTTCCTCCCTCCCTCCCTTCCTCCCTCCCTCCCTTCCTTCCTTCCTTCCTTCCTCCCTTTTTTTCTTGACAGAATCTTGCTTTGTTGCCCAGGCTGGAGCGCTGTGGCACAACCTCGGCTCACTGTAACCTCGGCTCACTGTAACCTCCGCCTCCCGGGTTCAAGTGATTCTCTTGCCTCAGACTACCGAGTAGCTGGGATTACAGGTGCCTGTCACCACGCCTGTCTAATTTTTGTATTTTTAGTAGAGACTGGGTTTTGCCATATTGGTTAGGCTGGTCTCAAACTCCTGACCTCAGGTGATCCACCTGCCTCAGCCTCCCAAAGTGCTGAGATTACAGACGTGAGCCACTGTGCCTGGCCTTTTTGTTTTGTTTTGTTTTGTTTGAGATGGAGTTTTGCTCTTGTTGCCCACGCTGGAGTGCAATGGCACAATCTCTGCTCACTGCAACCTCCGCCTCCGAGGTTCAAGTGATTCTGCTGCCTCAGCCTCCTGAGTAGTTGGGATTACAGGTGCCCACTATCACGCCCGGCTAATTTTTTTTTTTTTTTTTTTTAAGAGATGGAGTTTCGTCATGTTGGCCAGGCTGGTCTTGAACTACTGGCCTCAAGTGATCCACCTGCCTCAGCCTCCCAAAGTGCTGGGATTACAAGCATGAGCCACCACACCTGGCCAAGGAGAGGTCATTTTAAATATACTGATCAAAATAGGCCTCACTGAGAAGTGACATTTGAGCAAAGACCTGAAGGAGATAAGGGAGCCAGCCATGAGGCTGTCTGAAGAAAGGCCATTTCAGGAAAAGGAAACAGCAGGTGGAAGAGTAGGCTGGGATGTTCAAAGAATGGTAAGAAGCCCTGTGTGGCTGGAACAGAGGGAGCTGTGTGAAGAATAGTAAGAGATGAAGTTGGATAGCTAATGGAGAGGACAGTCCAATTAGGTAGAGCCTTGTTCGCCATTGCCAGGACTCTTGCATTCTACTTGGGGTGAGATGGGGAGCCATTGAAGATGGGGAGCCATTTTGAACAGGGCAGTGACATGATCAGTTTTATGCTTTAACAAAATCCCTGTACTGTAGGTGGGAAATAGATGATGAGCAAAAATAAAGCAGTGAGGTTGAAAAGTAACTAGATTCTAGCTATATTTGAAGGTATAGTCAATCAAATTTTCTGAAAGATTAGGTGTAAGATATGAGAGAAAAAGAGGCATCTCTTTCCAAAATTCTTGTCCTGAACAATTGAAAACAACAACTGTTTTTTCTTTGCCTATTACATTCTCAGGGTTTTCCACATTGACCTCAACATAGTAGGTATTCCAGAAATATTTATTGAATAAATCCATGATCCTTGCCTATATCTGTGAGAAAATCCAGGCAAGTATTATTGTTCCCATTTAATGGAGGGAAAATAAAGCCCGCAGAGGTTAAGTGACTTGTCCAGACTAAATGAGAAGTCTGAAATGAGAGAGCCCAGTTCTCTCAACTCCAAGTCCTCGGGCATCTCACTAAATGTGGCCTTTCATTCAGGAGAGCCATCTCTCTGAAGATCTTGTTGTACTTTGGTGGGCAAGGGTTATAAGAACCAACCCAGGGGCAGAGGACTATGTTAACGTCATTGGTGGTCAGCCGATTAAACTCTTTCGATCCAAACTGCTTTTCACAAGAGAAGAATTCCAAGTAAGCTTTCACTGCAGGGTGACAAGAAGGAACATTAATCTGCCAGAACAGCTGTTTGCTCTTATAAAATACATCAGTCTTCATAATAATGGAAAATCTAAGAGGCAGCTTTACTGATTGAATTGAAAGTCAATGGGAATCAAGGAATTGTCCATGTTGAATTATTAAGTAACTATTTCTAAATTAAGCCTTTTGGATGAGGAGCACACTGGACTGCAGCTTATACAAATGTATGTTTTCCTCACTTCCCTATTAGGAGAAGTTATATAAGATGCATGCCAGCACATTAATCAAAGACCCCAAAAACAGGTGTGTAAAATGACCATCCATCAAATGGGGTCTTTGGCCATTCCACAGCAGAGTGATTTGGAATTCATTCAATGGATAATGCACAGGAAAAGAGAGAGGCTGTGCAGAGCTATTAGTTGAATTCAAAAGAGCATGGGAAATATAAATTGATGCTGGAATGAAATCAGAAGATATACTCAGCAGTTTGCTTATTCTAATTTAGACTGCCAGTTTGAGAAATGGAAGAAATAATTTAGGAATGCATGGAAAGGGCTTATATTTAAAAATCTTTTGTTTCAGAACACTTTTAGATCTACAGAAGAATTGCAGCTATACTACATAGAGTTACCTTATACCCCACACCAATCTCCCCCATTATCAACAGTCTACATTATTATGGTATATTTGTCACAATCAATAAGCCAATATTGATACATTGTTATTAACTAACATCCCCGTTTTATTCTGATTTCCTTAGTTTTTACTCAATGTTATTTGTCTGATCCAGGATTCCCTCCAGGATACCACATTACATTAATTGTCATTTCTTCTTAGACTACTCTTGGGTGTGGAAGTCTTTCAGATTTTCCTTGTTTCTGATGACTTTGACAGTTTTGAGGACCACTGGACATATATTTGGTAGAATGTCCCTGAACTGGGATTTTTCATGACTAGACTGGAGTCATGTGATTTTGGAATGAAAACCACAGAGGTAAAGTGACAGAAAGGAAGACTACAGGTAAAGTTCTGTCATCATAGATCAAGGGTACATCTTATCAATATGACTTATTACTACTGATATTAACCTGGGTCATCTGGCTGAGGGAATGTTTGTCAGATTCCTTTACTGTAAAATTACCCTTTTCTCTTCTTTCCACACTATACTTTTCAGAAGGAAATCTTTATGTGTAGTTACAGGCCATTTACTTGAGGGTGGAGTCGCTACATACATTATTTGGGATTTTTGTTTTGCTTTGTTTCAGGTTTTTTGTTGTTGTTGTTGTTTTGTTTTTTTTGTTTTGATACAGTGTCTCACTCTGTTGCCCAGGTTGGAGTACAGTGCCGCAATACTGGAGCACTGCATTTCTGCTTGGGAGATTGGTTATTTGTTTATGTATTTATTGTGGATGCATAGATCATTATTCTATACTCTGGGTTATAATCCAATACTACCTTATTTTTTGCTCAAATTGTTCCGGCTTTGGTCATTGGGAGTTCTTTCAACTGACTCCTGTGTTTCTTTCACATAACCCCAACATTGTGGTTTTGGTTTTATAGACATATAATTAATATATGTATATTTTTGTGTGGTATATATATGTATGTAAATGGAACCATATGTATCGATATTTAAGTTAAACATATGCATCTACTCTAAATTGATGTGCCTACTCTAATTCATTACCACATGGATCATTTCAGCTTCTTCTCCTTGCTTATCTGTAAACTTCCATTCCAACAGTAAGAATTTGGCTCCCACTACTCATCATTTTCCTCTTGTAGTGAGCAACTTTATCAACTAGAATACTGTGCTCATGTATGGTGTTTTTTGCCTTTAGTCTTACGTACACGAATCATTTCCAAAGTTACTTAAGTTAGCAGCTTCTGTTTACCGTTACCTTCAGCTCACTTATTTCATACATCGGTGTACATTTAGATTCTTTTTATCACATTCTGCATTTTATCCTGGCATCCCCCGTCTCCTAAATGTTTTTTTTTTTTTTTTTTTAAGTTGCACAATTAAAGCATTCTTAGTGCTGAAAAGTTTTGTCGGTTTTGACAAATGCATAGTGTCATGAGTTAATCATTACAATACCATACAGAATACTTTACTGCCTTACTGGGTGAATAGTTTAACCTATTCAATCCTCACTGTTCCCCATTCCCTGGCAACCACTGATGGCTTTACCATCTCTATAGTTTTGCCTTTTGTAGAATGTCATATAATTGGAACCATACAGTGTGTAGCTCTTTCAGACTGGCTTGTTTTAATTAGTAATATGCATTTAATGTTCATATATACCTTTATGTGGCTTGATAGCTTATTACTTTATTTTTGCCAAATATTATTCCATTATATAGACATACCACAGTTTTTTTGTGTGTGACGTTATTTATTTATTATTAATTAATTAATTTATTTATTTATTTTGAGACGGAGTTTCACTCTTGTTGGCCAGGCTGCAGTGCAATGGTGCGATCTCAGCTCACTGCAACATCTGCCCCCTCTGGGGTTCAAGCGATTCTCCTGCCTCCACCTCCTGAGCAGCTAGGATTACAGGTGTCTGCCACCACACCCGACTAAGTTTGTATTTTTTTTTTTTTAATTATACTTTAAGTTCTAGGGTACATGTGCATAACGTGCAGGTTTGTTACATATGTATACATGTGCCATGTTGGTGTGCTGCACCCATCAACTCGTCAGCACCCATCAATTCATCATTTATATCAGGTATAACTCCCCAGTGCAATCCCTCCCCGCTCCCCCCTCCCCATGATAGGCCCCATTGTGTGATGTTCCCCTTCCCAAGTCCAAGTGAGCTCATTGTTCAGTTTCCACCTATGAGTGAGAACATGCGGTGTTTGGTTTTCTCTTCTTGTGATAGTTTGCTAAGAATGATGGTTTCCAGCTGCATCCATGTCCCTACAAAGGACGCAAACTCATCCTTTTTTATGGCTGCATAGTATTCCATGGTGTATATATGCCACATTTTCTTAATCCAGTCTGTCACTGATGGATATTTGGGTTGATTCCAAGTCTTTGCTATTGTGAATAGTTGCCGCAATAAACATACGTGTGCATGTGTCTTTGTAGTAGCATAATTTATAATCCTTTGGGTATATACCCAGTAGTGGGATGGCTGGGTCATATGGTACATCTAGTTCTAGATCCTTGAGGAATCGCCATACTGTTTTCCATAATGGTTGAACTAGTTTACAATCCCACCAACAGTGTAAAAGTGTTCCTATTTCTCCACATCCTCTCCAACACCTGTTGTTTCCTGATTTTTTAATGATTGCCATTCTAACTGGTGTGAGATGGTATCTCATTGTGGTTTTGATTTGCATTTCTCTGATGGTGAGTGATGATGAGCATTTTTTCATGTGTCTGTTGGCTGTATGAATGTCTTCTTTTGAGAAATGTCTGTTCATATCCTTTCCCCACTTTTGGATGGGGTTGTTTGTTTTTTTCTTGTATATTTGTTTGAGTTCTTTGTAGATTCTGGAAATTAGCCCTTTGTCAGATGAGTAGATTGCAAAAATTTTCTCCCATTCTGTAGGTTGCCTGTTCACTCTGAGGGTAGTTTCTTTTGCTGTGCAGAAGCTCTTTAGTTTAATGAGATCCCATTTGCCAATTTTGGCTTTTGCTGCCGTTGCTTTTGGTGTTTTAGACATGAAGTCCTTGCCCATGCCTATGTCCTGAATGGTACTACCTAGATTTTCTTCTAGGGTTTTTATGGTATTAGGTCTAACATTTAAGTCTCTAATCCATCTTGAATTAATCTTTGTATAAGGAGTAAGGAAAGGATCCAGTTTCAGCTTTCTACTTATGGCTAGCCGATTTTCCCAGCACCATTTATTAAATAGGGAATCCTTTCCCCATTTCTTGTTTTTGTCAGGTTTGTCAAAGATCAGATGGTTGTAGATGTGTGGCATTATTTCTGAGGACTCCGTTCTGTTCCATTGGTCTATATCTCTGTTTTGGTACCAGTACCATGCTGTTTTGGTTACTGTAGCCTTGTAGTATAGTTTGAAGTCAGGTAGCGTGACGCCTCC
>NC_045455.1:37320748-37369771 GCF_002776525.5 Piliocolobus tephrosceles
TTTAATTGTGATGTTAGAGTGTCAATTTTAGATCTTTCCTGCTTTCTCTTGTGGGCACTTAGTGCTATAAATTTCCCTCTACACACTGCTTTAAATGTGTCCCAGAGATTCTGGTATGTTGTATCTTTGTTCTCATTGGTTTCAAAGAACATCTTTATTTCTGCTTTCATTTCGTTATGTACCCAGTAGTCATTCAGGAGCAGGTTGTTCAGTTTCCATGTAGTTGAGCGGTTTTGATTGAGTTTCTTAGTCCTGAGTTCTAGTTTGATTGCACTGTGGTCAGAGAGACAGTTTGTTATAATTTCTGTTCTTTTGCATTTGCTGAGGAGTGCTTTACTTCCAATTATGTGGTCAATTTTGGAATAAGTGTGATGTGGTGCTGAGAAGAATGTATATTCTGTTGACTTGGGCTGGAGAGTTCTATAGATGTCTATTAGGTCCGCTTGGTGCAGAGATGAGTTCAATTCCTGGATATCCTTGTTAACTTTCTGTCTCGTTGATCTGTCTAATGTTGACAGTGGAGTGTTGAAGTCTCCCATTATTATTGTATGGGAGTCTAAGTCTCTTTGTAAGTCTCTAAGGACTTGCTTTATGAATCTGGGTGCTCCTGTATTAGGTGCATATATATTTAGGATAGTTAGCTCTTCCTGTTGGATTGATCCCTTTACCATTATGTAATGGCCTTCTTTGTCTCTTTTGATCTTTGATGGTTTAAAGTCTGTTTTATCAGAGACTAGGATTGCAACCCCTGCTTTTTTTTGTTCTCCATTTGCTTGGTAGATCTTCCTCCATCCCTTTATTTTGAGCCTATGTATGTCTCTGCATGTGAGATGGGTCTCCTGAAGACAGCAGACTGATGGGTCTTGACTGTTTATCCAGTTTGCCAGTCTGTGTCTTTTAATTGGAGCATTTAGTCCATTTACATTTAAGGTTAATATTGTTATGTGTGAACTTGATCCTGCCATTATGATATTAACTGGTTATTTTGCTCATTAGTTGATGCAGTTTCTTCCTAGCCTCGATGGTCTTTACATTTTGGCATGTTTTTGCAATGGCTGGTTTCTGTTGTTCCTTTCCATGTTTAGGGCTTCCTTCAGGGTCTCTTGTAAGGCAGGCCTGGTGGTGACAAAATCTCTAAGCATTTGCTTATCTGTAAAGAATTTTATTTCTCCTTCACTTATGAAACTTAGTTTGGCTGGATATGAAATTCTGGGTTTAAAATTCTTTTCTTTAAGAACGTTGAATATTGGCCCCCACTCTCTTCTGGCTTGTAGAGTTTCTGCCGAGAGATCTGCTGTCAGTCTGATGGGCTTCCCTTTGTGGGTAACCCGACCTTTCTCTCTGGCTGCCCTTAAGACTTTTTCCTTCATTTCAACTTTGGTGAATCTGGCAATTATGTGTCTTGGAGTTGCTCTTCTGGAGGAGTATCTTTGTGGCGTTCTCTGTATTTCCTGAATTTGAATGTTGGCCTGCCCTGCTAGGTTGGGGAAGTTCTCCTGGATGATATCCTGTAGAGTGTTTTCCAATTTGGTTCCATTTTCCCCCTCATTTTCAGGCACCCCAATCATACGTAGATTTGGTCTTTTTACATAATCCCATACTTCTTGCAGGCTTTGTTCATTTCTTTTTCTTCTTTTTTCTTTTGGTTTCTCTTCTCGCTTCATTTCATTCATGTGATCCTGAATCGCTGATACTCTTTCTTCCAGTTGATCGAGTCGGTTACTAAAGCTTGTGCATTTGTCACGTATTTCTCGTGTCATGGTTTTCATCTCTGTCATTTCGTTTATGACCTTCTCTGCATTAATTAGTCTAGCTGTCAATTCTTCCACTCTTTTTTCAAGATTTTTAGTTTCTTTGCGCTGGGTACGTAATTCCTCCTTTAGCTCTGAGAGGTTTGATGGACTGAAGCCTTCTTCTCTCATCTCATCAAAATCATTCTCTGACCAGCTTTGATCCGTTGCTGGCGATGGGCTGTGCTCCTTTGCAGGAGGAGATGTGCTCTTATTTCTTGAATTTCCAGCTTTTCTGCCCTGCTTTTTCCCCATCTTTGTGGTTTTATCTGTCTCTGGTCTTTGATGATGGTGACGTACTGATGGGGTTTTGGTATAGGTGTCCTTCCTGTTTGATAGTTTTCCTTCTGACAGTCAGGACCCTCAGCTATAGGTCTGTTGGAGATTGCTTGAGGTCCACTCCAGACCCTGTTTGCCTGGGTATCAGCAGCAGAGGTCGCAGAAGATAGAATATGGCTGAACAGCGAGTGCACCTGTCTGATTCCTGCTTTGGAAGCTTCCTCTCAAGGGTGTACTCCACCCTGTGAGGTGTGGGGTGTCAGACTGCCCCTAGTGGGGGATGTCTCCCAGTTAGGCTACTCAGGTGTCAGGGACCCACTTGAGCAGGCGACTGCCCCTTCTCAGATCTCAACGTCCGTGTTGGGAGATCCACTGCTCTCTTCAAAGCTGTCAGACAGAGTCGTTCGCATCTGCACAGGCTTCTGCTCCTTTAGCTGAGCGCTGTCCCCAGAGGCGGACTCTACAGAGACAGGCAGGTTTCCTTGAGCTGCTGTGAGCTCCACCCAGTTGGAGCTTCCCAGGGGCTTTATTTACCTACTTAAGCCTCAGCCATGGCGGGCGCCCCTCCCCCAGCCTCGCTGCTGCCTTGTGGTTAGATTGCCGCAGACTGCTGTGTTAGCAAGGAGGGAGGCTCCGTGGGCATGGGACCCTCCTGGCCAGGTGTGGGATATATTTTCCGGTGTGCCGGTGTTACAGCGCAGTATTGGGGTGGGAGTTACCCGATTTTCCAGGTGTTGTGTGTCTCAGTTCCCCTGGCTAGGAAAAGGGACTCCCTTCCCCCTCTCGCTTCCCAGGTGAGGCGATGCCTCGCCCTGCTTCAGCTCTTGCTGGTCAGGCTGCAGCAGCTGACCCGCATGTATTGTCCGGCACTCCCGAGTGAGATGACCCCAGTACCTCAGTTGAAAATGCAGAAATCATCGGTCTTCTGTGTCGCTCGCGCTGGGAGATGGAGACTGGAGCTGTTCCTATTCGGCCATCTTCTCAGTAAATCCCATACCACAGTTTTTTTAAAAAACTTATTCGTCTATTGAAAGACATCTTTGTTGCTTTTAGTTTTGGGCGATTATAAAAAAGCTAATATAAACATTTATGTTTAGGTTTCTATGTAAACATAAGTTTTCAGATCAGTTGGATATTTACTTAGGAGCATGATTGCTGGATTATATATTAAGACTATGTTTAATGTTACAAGACACTGCCAGACTATCTTCCAAAGTGAATGTGCCATTTTATTTCCCCATCAGTAATGAATGAAAGTTCTTCTTGTATCACATTCTAGCCAGCAATTGGTATTGTTAGTTTTTTAATTGCCAATCTAAAAGGTGTGTAGTGGCATCACATTATGATTTTAATTCACATTCCCCTAATAACATATGATATTATGTACCTTTTCATATGCTCATTTGGAAAGGGCCTATTTTGAAGAATCCATAACACCCTTCCCTGGTATGAATTCAGTTTCTATGCTGGGAGTTTATTCAGTCTAAACTTCTAGAAATTGAAAGAAGGAAAATTTTAAATGAATATTTTCTCTCTTACAATTTTAAAATGGCTGAAAATAGTTCTGGCATTATTACAAATGAATAGGAGATGGCAATGTCCTTACTGACAAGAGCCTATTCTTTGTATAATTATTTACAATGAAGTTCATTTGTGTTCCAGATAATATTAATTAAAAATTTTAGGTAAAGAGTGCAACTTTTGATTAAGAATTTTGGGTAAAGAGTACAACTTTTCAATGACTACCCCCAAATGGTTTATAAAACTCTGCCTCACCTCTGAATACCATTTTCCCTCTGATTAAAGAGCACTGGACAATTGCAAGGGCCATCTCATAGGCTTCTGATGCTTCTGGCTTTAATATTCTGTGCTAGATTCGCAGAACTCTTTTACAGATGCTAAGCATTCAATCCTGAAGGCTCCACTTCATCATCAGGTAATTAGTATTTTCATTAACTTGCTTATTGTCAAGGAAAATGAGCCTTGATCATCTAATTTTTCCTCAATGAGTTGAATATTGTAATATATCTATAATTAATGTGCTTTATGCCACAAATGTGTAATGGAGTGGAAATCTGAGGCTGCTCCCAGCAGTCACTGTCAGTAAATGTTTGATGAATAAACAGAGACTTTCTAATGGGAAATGGTGGCGACTTTTATAAGCAGACACAATAAAGACTTTATTAACATACTTAAGAAGCATTCTGGGAAATAGAATTGAATGCATTATTACTGTAGGCTCCTTTTGTGAAAAGTAAATTTTACTGTCCCCATAACAAATGTTTACTTGTTTGATGCAAGTTGTGCTATCGGTATTTTATGGTGTATTCTACAATTTAATACAATAAAGCTTAAACTAGCTACATATTCCTTATGGATTTGAGATCCTAAAAAAATTACCAACAATCCTGTCTGAAAATCATTTGCATACCTCGTTTATATGGAAACAAAACAGTGTACCTTTTCAAGATTTTTAAGACCCCAAAGACAAATTTCAAAGTATTTATACTAGCTAATAAATAGAAGAAGTAAATATGAATGTGTCTGTAGTTCCATGTATAATGAGTCCAATTTTAAGTGGTAGATTAAAAATAGAAGGCAAATGAAATTAATTTTAGAGTATATGTCCACATGCTCTAATGTAGAATCTAGAGATGTGAATTTCATTGTATCAACATGTTTTTCTTTGCCTATGGAAATGTACAGTTGTTTGACCTCATTATTTGTTAATAATGCACACTCTCCATTAAGCATGGATTTCTAAGTGGTCAACCCTTCCATCACCGTCACTTGAACAAGTCTCACAAGGCTGTCCCCAATACGAGGAGGATGCCAGCCTGACTCTTATATGAACATACAAGAGTTCATACAAGTCATTTTCAGATTTGCCCTAGCTTGATCCAATACTGGTTCTAAGCGTTCTGCAAAAATGAAATTACATTTGGGCAAAGGGCAGCATAGGGTAACTTTCTAACCATGGCAAACAGGGAGGCAATCTGTTCTTTGTATTTTCAACAGACATTTCCTAAAATGCAAATCAGATCATGTCATCTCACTGCTCAAACCCTTCACTGACTTCCTATTACTCTTGGCTTAAAAAAATAACTTTTATAAGGTCTACAACTCCTGGCCACTTCTCTAGCATTATCTTATAATATCCTCTTAGAAGACTAGAAAGAAGTCTTCTTCAGGACAGTTTATTTTCTTCTGTGTGCTCATAGCACTGTGAACTGTATTCTTCCTCTCAGGGCACCAAATCTCATCTGTGTGGTTATTTGAGTCAGGACTGTCTCCTTCTACTACCTGGAGAGTTATTTGAACCGCATTGATATTTTTGCTTACTATTATATTCCTAGTGCCTAACACAGTGACTTGTGTATAACAGTCACTCAGAAACATATCTTTTAAATGAATAGAGTTATTTGCATATAGAGTATTGAAAGATAGTCATTCCTCTCATACAATATTGAAATTACAAAGATGTTTAAAATGCCCAGTCTACTGCTACTGTACAACATTCATAAACATGTTCTAATCACACCAATTATCCTGTAATATACAGAGTGAGCAAATCTTTGGAAGAGAGTGGGATGTGAACACAGGGTGATAGAAGAGAAAAAGAATCAGCTCCTGTTTTTCAAAGGACTATGAATAGCTGGGATTTTTTTTTCAGGGAAAGGTGGGCTGAGTTAGTTATTCAGCATACCTTTATCTTGAGCCCAAATTCTTACTTCCAATTGCCTACTGGACAACTTCCTGTACAACTGTACATTCTCCAGCCAAATCAAACACCACGTACTGAATTCCTTGTCTTTCTTCTCAAACCTGGCCCTCCTCTTGGTTCCTGTATGTCTGTAACACAAAAATTATTCTCTACTCCTTTTGCCCTCTCAGCATCCACCTCTGATCCATTAAAAAAAATCTAAATATCTTCTGAAACTGTTCTGCCCTTTCCACCCTGCAGTGGCCTAGAGCTGAACCATCTTTACCTTGGAATATTGCTTCAGCCTGCCAAGTGGTCTTTCTGCTGTCAATGACATTCCATACCAATGTGTTTTCTTCTACCACCAGAGTTTTCTCTTCAAAGATTTAATGTGACCATGTCATTTTCCTATTTAAAAACTTTAAAATTTTAATTTTTGGCTAGCTGTGCCTCTAGAATAAAGCTTGAACTCTTTAGAACTGCAAGTATGGTCCTTCACAATATCATCATGACTTATCTTTACAGCTTTATTTTTAATCATTCTGGATGCACACCTTAAACTCTATTCATTTTGTGCGTTTTTGGTTTTGTAGTTGTTGTTGTTGTTATTATTTTTATGTTGTTAGTTTTTGACACATAAAAATATTTATGGTGTACAATATGATGCTTTGGTATGCATATACATTGTGAAGTGATTACTATAAATTTAACGTATCCATCATCTCATATAATAATTTTTTTTGCAATGAGAATGTTTAAGATCTAATTTCTTAGCAATTTGAAGTATGCATTATTATTAACTGTAGTTACCATGTTGTACATTAAATCTCTAGAACTTATTCATCTTATAAGTGAAATTTTGTATCTTTTGACCACCCCCTGCACCCCATTTCTCACTCTGCTCCAGTCCCTGGCAACCACCTCTTTATTCTGTTTGTGAGTTTGACTTCTTCAGATTCCACATGTGAATGAGATCATGTAGTGTTTGTCTTTCTGTGCCTGGCTGATTTCATTTAGCACAATGGCCTCCAGGTTTATCCATGTCACCACAGATAGCAGGACTTTCTTCTTTTGTAGTCCACCAATGTGTATACTACATTTTCTTTCTCCATTTATCCATCAACACTTAGGTTGTTTTTACATCTTGGCTATTGTGAGAAATGCTGCAATAAACATAAGAGTGCAGATAACTCTTCAAGATACCAATTTCCCCAAAAGTGGGATTGCTGGATCATATGGTAGTTCTATTTTTAATTTTTTGAGAAACCTCCATACTGTTTTCAGAAATGGCTGAAACAATTTTTATTCCCACCAGCAGTTACTAGCATTTCTTCTTCATTACATCCTTTCCACTACTGATTATCTTTTGTTTTTTTATAATAGCCTTGGTTACAGGTGTCAGGTGATAACTCAATGTGGTTTGCATTTTCGAGATGATTAGTTGTGTTGAGCACCTTTTCATATGCCTGTTGACCATTACCATGTCTTCTTTGAAAAAATGCCTATTTAGTTCCTTGTTCATTTTTAAATTGGGTTATTTGTTCTTTTGCTACTGAGTTGTATGTGTTTCTTCTATGTTTTGGATACTAACCGCCTATCATACATACACTTTTCAAGTATTTTCTGCCATTCCATAGGTAAAATTTTGTCATTTTATTGATTGTTTCCTATGCTGTGCAGAAACTTTTTAACTTTTTTGTTTTTATTGCCTGTGAAACTTGTCATTTTTAATTGTTTTTATTGTCCTTAACATAATGATGGCCTTTTAGGAATCATAAAATATTCTTGCTTAAAATCCTCCAATCCTGTCTCCAAACTGTCAGAATCAGATCTAGAGATACTATATTTTTGTAAAGATTATACTGATCTGTGATGAAGAGTTTAAGTTTTGGGTCTTTTGAAATAAAAGGTTAATATGAAATAGAAGTGTTTATAGTTTCTGCTCACTTAAACTTGATCATAATTTGCAGTATGGCATAAGTAGTGTAATAGGTAGTAGGATTAGTTAGCAATGTAAAATATACATACTATCCAAGTTAATTCCTTTTACCTTTGATGCCCTTAAAATAGCACAGCAACACTTTTTAAAAGCCTGGCACTATGTTAGTAAGATTCTGGGAGAGATAGCCTAAATTATTTGTCTTCCTTCCTCTGGCCCTTTCTTTTTTTCTTTTCTTTTTAGATGTGAAAATTTCTCTTTTATTTTTTATTAAAGAAGAACTGGCAAACCAAGCATTTAATTGCAACCTTATTTGCAAAAATTCTGTACATTACAATTCCTCCACTAGCTCTTTACCTTACATAAGTTGTTGAAATTTCTTAAACCCCAGTTTCCTTACCTGTAAAATGAGGGTATTTGACTTCTGATGTCTACTGCCTCTTTCGGCTCTAGCTTTTCTGGGCCTTCCATAAATATTTTTCTTCATTTCTATCTCTTAGGGCATTTGTTCATTTTTTAAAATTATACTTTAAGTCTGGGATACATGTGCAGAACGGGCAGGTTTGTTACATAGGTATACACATGTCATGGTGGTTTGCTGCACTCATCAACCCATCATCTACATTAGGTATTTCTCCTAATGCTATACCTCCCCTAGCCCCCCAACCCCTGACAAGCCCTGGTGTGTGATGTTCTCCTCCCTGTGTCCATGTGTTCTCATTGTTCAGCTCCCACTTGTGAGTGAGAACATGCAGTGCTTGATTTTCTGTTTCTGTGTCAGTTTGCTGAGAATGATGGTTTCCAACTTCATCCATGTTCCTGCAAAGGACATGAACTCATCCCTTTTTATGGCTACATATTATTCCATGGTGTATATGTGCCACATTTTCTTTATCTAGTCTATCATTGATGGGCATTTGGGCTGGTTCCAAGTCTTTGGTATTGTGAACAGTGCTGTAATAAACATATGTGTGCATGTGTCTTTATAGTAGAATGATTTATAATCCCTTGAGTATATACCCAGTAATGGGATTGCTGGGTCAAATGGTATTTCTGGTTCTAGATCCTTGAGGAATCGCCACACTGTCTTCCACAATGGTTGAACTAATTTACACTCCCATCAACAGTGTAAAAGTGTTCCTATTTCTCCACATCCTCTCCAGCACCTGTTGTTTCCTGACTTTTTAATGAGTGTCATTCTAACTGGCGTGAGATGGTATCTCATTGTGGTTTTGATTTGCATTTCTGTATGACCAATGATGATGAGCTTTTTTTCATATGTTTGTTGCCCCTGGCCCTTTCTTATGATTCTGGGCAAGTTGCTCTTTCCTAATGTTGCTTTTCTAATTTGCATAATATAGATAACAGTAGCTAACATAAGTGCGGTTTTGAGGGTCAAATTGAGGTAGGCTCATAAAGGAACTCAATTATATTAGAGGCTTGCAGTACCTCCTTTGATTTTAATTTTTTTTTCTAAATTCCAGACAATAATTCTTATTTTTTAGGAGGTACAATCTGGTTTTTAGGAGATGTGTTATGATGGATCAAATGACCCAAACCACAAGAATTTCTGAGCTACACTGAAAAAATGTTTATAAACATTGCAGTCAAACATTGGAAACTTGAGCTTCCTTATTTTGAACTTCTTTTAATCTTGGTCTAAGTTTTGCTGTCTAATTCAGATATGAATAAGACAAGATATTCATATCTGAATATTATTTAGATTCTCACTACATTTTCAATGTGTTTTAGACATATTCTACAAAACTTTTAACACAGAGCTTATCTTGTTGGGACACAGAGAAAACATTGCTTGAACAGGATTGAAATTTTTAAAAACATTATTGGAATTGAGGGATGGTTTGCTGGGCTAGGAGAATGGTATTCATGTTGTTATTATGCTTTTTCCATATTCAACCAATAAATGTTTATATATATGTTCATAGACAGAATTTGAGAGGAAATACTGAAAATAAAGAGTTTAAAGAGCTCCTTAATTTGGTTAGTGTTTGACCTATGGTAGTTTGTTTTTGAACCTTTTGCTATTTTCCTCCAAATGATCCATAAAAATTAGTAGCAACAGTTGTGTAAATGTTAATTTTCATTATTATTCTCAATATTATCTATCCTTCTTTCACCAGAGGCTGTCTCAGAATGTTCATTCACACCACCAGAGAGTATTACAGTGTTGGAAGTCTCAAATGCACCTGGATTAAAGGAGTGTGGGAAGGAAATGAGAATACATGTCCTGCACCTGGTATGTAATAGGCCTTCAGTAGAGGTCTCCACTCTTTTCCCTATTCTTAGAACATTTGAATTATGATTTCTATCAAAGCTTTAAGCCAGAGTAATTAAGTTCTAATATTAACTTCTTAGGGAGTGGACGGCTGATGCCTCTTTTTGAGTGTAGAATTGGGAAGCTTCTGTGAAGCTCTGAGTGACCTTCTTGACAGCTGCTGTGGCAAGAGCCGCTAATATCCTCCATGTGGGATTGAACCAGAATGTGGGGAGAGATCATTTCAACTCTGCCACTTAGCAGTTCTGACTTCTGTCACATACATTAACTTTCCCAAGTCACTATTTCCTTAAATGAAAAATGAGACAAGTGACAGGGTTGACGGGAGCACTAGGGATAATCTGTAGAAAGCACCTAGCACAGTGCCTAGTACATAATCATTCTTCATAAATAATTATGTGTTGCTCCTTTCCACCTTTTTCCTTCTTTTCTCTTTCCTCTCTCATCAAAGAACTATGAATAAGTAGGAGCCATAATTAATCTAACTACTTCAAAACTTAACTTTTTAAAAATAAGCATTTTAAATAATTTTAAAATAAATTAGATGTATTAACCAAAATAAAGAGCAGATAGTACAAATGTCTATAGACTTTATACCTTGTATACAGTTTTGGCTGGAAAATCAAATTATTGAGAGTCACCACTATAAAGGAATTTCAAGGAGCAAGATAAAAGTTTTTAAAAAACATAATCGCTGTATATTTCTCTGCTGGCTAGAGATCCAGTTTTTGCCTTCCAAAATGAGAACTAGATTAGGAAATGCAGTGAGTCTGTTCACTAACTCAATTATAAAACTATTAATATTACCCTACTTAAATGCTTACCTTTTTGTAACTATCCTATCAAATGTACTGTAAAAATTTTACTCTGACATCTATTTGTGAAGAGATCACCGATTGTCCTCTTCCCCCAGGGTTTAACTCAATAATATATTTCTGAAGTATAAATAGAAACTCTGGAACCAAATAGGCAAAAGTTCTGAAAAATATAGTTTAACGACCCATGGGTATATACAAAGCATATCATGTGTCTACAGGAATCGAAACATAAATGGAGAAATACGTAAACATACAAATATATAAATAGAAAAGTCATAATGATCCTCAAATGACAAAAACTACATGATACTTGTTTGTTCTGAATTATCTCTAAATGATTGTCCCAGATTTTACTATTGCATTTTTAAATTATAACCTTTTATACTTCAATAAGTTCAGTAATGCAAACATAGAATTCTTCAAGATAATAGTTCTGAGTAGAAACACGATTTAAAATGTAAAGGTCATAAAATCGTTAAAAAATATTTGAAATAAAAGTGCAAACGATGTGATTATTTTGCTGGATGAAGACATAGGGGAGGACAAAGTAGGCAAAATAATCCATGTGAAGGTGTCTGCATCCTAAGGCACACTGACACTTCCCTAATGTACTGCAGTGCACATAAGAATAATTGATCATGTGGAGAAGGCATTGCCAAGGTTAGAGCTGAGGTCTCTGGTTTTTAATGGAAATGTTCCATGCCTGAACTAAAAGAACAACTTCCCTAGCTCAAGCATTAGGGCATCTGTCATACTTAACTCAGAATAGTTCAGCAGTTCAGTAAAATATCAGAGAGAGTTCAGCACTTTTATTTCTCAGGGTATTAAAACTATATATAATCAGGAAAAAAAGGGGTTGTGATGAACTACTGAACATTGTGGGTGGAACATCAAAGAGGTTAAACTTAGATTTCTGAAATCTCAGGAAAAAAATTTTCTCTATTACAGCTATTTCTTTTTGTAGAAATTTTTGGGTGGTTGTTCTACATGGGCTTCTGAAAACACTGAAGTAAGTGAAAAGCAAATGCTTAGGGGAAAGCACAAGCTGAGCTAGATGGAGAAAGGCTTGAGTATATTTCATTGCTTAATGTAACAAACCAGGTTAATGTACTTATTTATTTTTGGCTCCTGGAGAAAGTGCAGACAGGTAAAAGTAGAATCTTTGAGGGAGGAAGTGATTGTTAAATTGTGTTGTTCCCTTCTCTGTGGCTATTTATGGAAAAACAGATCTTCTTAAGGACCAGACAGCAGTGGGGAGTGTGCCTTTCCAGTGACTAGGAATCTCATGGGGGAAGTCAGAAGGAATGGATTTCAGGAAAAAGCATGCCAAGTGCTAGAGTCCAAATGCAAACATTGAAAGACTGAATTTCCTTGCTCCATCAAAGCTGATGAACACACTATCACCCAATAATAAGTTTAATTCTTTTAGGCTTCCTAGGAGAAGTTGGCACACTTGTACTTTGAGAATTCTGCTTGATAAGTAGGATTCTTTGAAGAAGAGGCTAAAGTTGACATGGAGGTGTTGGATCAATGACGGGCTGATGGCAGTTTAAAAGCTTGGTTAGAGAGCTCAGGAGAGGATGTGAACAAAATACTTAGCGTGGAGGTTATAACATGTGATGTTTAATTAATATGCTACTTGAGTTTTTGAATCTATAAATTAGATATTGTAGTCCAGCCTTATTTTTAATCTCATGAGCATCCCATGGTTGGATGACAATGTTAAGGCTTACAGGGCTGATTTCTCCAGAGTCCCCTAACCGATTTGGTGAGGTCTTTCTTTCCTAGACAAGCTGGGGTGATTCTGTCCTCACTCCTCCCCTCTGCAAGAAGGAGGATTGGGAGGGACCGCTGCAGTGTATCTGAGGCCACACTGAAACTTGAGCTTCCTATAAAGCATCCTTGCCAGAATGATCTGGATTGCTGAGGCTGAAGCATTCGTCTTTTTCTTGTGGATGTTCGTCTTCTACAGATCCTGCCCTCTGTAGTTTGAGATTATTGATGATTATCATGGGAGGGGATAATGCTTTTCTTTCTCTCAGAATCGAATGCATACTGAGAACACCACATGATTCACAAATACTTTTCTTTGATTTGTAGAAATAGTAAATTCCCAAGTGCAACCACTGGGAAGATGGGAGGAAGGAGATCAATCCTCCTATCCAATAAGTAGTTGTGTTACTACAGTGCTGTGACTCACGATATGACTGGATCCTTGGCTTGGTAGAGATTACATATTAATGTCTTGTGAGAGCTGGAGAGATGTGGTTGAGAGATCTGGAAAGAAACATGAGAGGATTTGCCTGGACATAAAAAAGCTGGCTCTTTGAAATACTCTGAGTTTTCTAAAGCATCAATTAGCTCAGATAAAAATACAAATCAAAGAAAAACTTTCTCAATCTTTTAAAATATAAATTCATAACTCACTGTCTCAGCCTATCTTTTAGACATCTCCACCCACTCTTCTCTCATAAGTGTGATAAGTTTTTAGTTTTAAGTTCATCTATTATTGTAGGAGGATGGCTTTTGGAAAAAAATTCTTTTTTCCCCCCAAAACTATTACTTTAAAAATACATGTACCTAGAGAGCTTTTGAAGAGCAGCTTAAGACACATGCCAAAGATGGTTCTTATTAGCCGTGCCAAAGCTTCTTTGTGAGAAAGGCTAGGCGACCGGTGTCAAGCATTTCTGGATATTTCTAGCTGGATGTACAGAACCATTTTGGACTGGCTTGATGAGGCCCAGAATGAAAAACTTCCATGTGCCAGGTAACAAAGACCTTTTCACATTTATTTAAAAAATGTGGTGTGGTATGTAGCTTGGATTGAATAAATCGCCTCTGAAATAATTGGCTGATTGCATTTAAATGACCTGAACACAATTATTGAAATTTGATATAAATTGTATTGGCTCAAACACAAAAATCAAGCAGATATTTGATTCAGATATTGTCTCTGCCACATAATAATTTTGTGCCTTTGAAAAAGTGATCTCTTTTAATATCCTTTACCTTACATGTAAAATAAGTTGGCAATAGAGCCTATTTCTTAGTGTCGTTACAAGGAATAAACAAGATAAAAAATTTAAAGTGCCTGGCATACTGTCAGATACCTGAGAATGTTCTACAAAATGTTGGCTATTTGTATTTTTTATTTATCTTTTTATAGATTTAGGGGGTACAAGTGCAGTTGTATTACATGGATATATTGTATAGTGGCGAAGTCTGGGTTTTTAGTGAACCTATCACCCAAATAGTGTACAAAGTACCCCATAGGTGGTATTTCACCCCTCACTCCCCTCCCCTCTTCCTCCTTTTGGAGTCTGCAGTGTCTATTATTTCACTTTGTGTGTCTATGTGTACCCACTGTTTAGCTCCCATTTATAAATGAGAAAATGCAGTTGTTGACTTTCTGTTTCTTAGTCACTTCACTTAGCATAGTGGCCTCCGGTTCCATCCATATTGCTGTAAAAGACATGATTCCCTTCTTTTTATTATGGCTGCATAGTATTCTAGGGTATATGTATACCACATTTTAAAATTCAATCATCCGTTGATGGACACTTAGGTTGATTCTGTGACTTTGCTATTGTGAAAAGTATTGTAATAAACATACACGTGCAGGTGTCTTTTGGATATAATTATTTCTTTTCCTTGGGCTAGATACACAGTAGTGGGAATGCTGGAACAAACAGTAGTTCTATTTTTAGTTTTTTGAGATATCTCCATACTGTTTCCCATAGTGGTTATACTAATTTACATTCCCAACAACAGTGTATAACTGTTCCCTTTTCTCTGCATCTTTGCCAACACCTGTTGTTTTTGACTTCTTAATAATAGCAAAATGCTGGCCATTTTTATAATTGTTATTATCATCATTATTTTTATTCCTGAGCTCTGTTTGACTTCTGTATTCTGACATTTTCTGCTTTTGGTTCATCGAAGAGTAAATTGAATTAAATGCAGACACATCCTCTTGTCTAGTTTTTATCTTGCAATATCTACTATGACCCACAGTGCTACTTCTACAAACTTCTGGTCTGCCACTTGCAAATCAGACAAATAAATGTAAAGCCCATGGAGCACTTTGTCACACTGACATTTCAATTTGAACAACTTGCTCATTTTTTCTTGTTTCCTCCAAATTTTTAATTTTTGAAGTTTTTGTTTCTCCAATGCATCTTTTGATTGAGAGTTTGTTTTCTATCATAGCTTTATAGGATCTATAATGAATATTTAATTACTTCACCCTTCTTTCATCTGAATTCTATTAATTAAGCTAGTATATGTCTTCCTTTTCCCTTGTGTTCCTGAAGCACTCTTTTAACTTGTAGCTACTTTCCATTAAAAAAAAGAAAAAAAAAAAAAAACACTTCAGTTTGCTCGTCTTCCTTTTTCTTCTCTCTCCTGCCTGCTTTTTCTCTGGGTCCAAAGTAAAGCAGTGAAAGCCCTTTGTCTCCTTGCTGCAACCCACTGGGCTGTGCCAGGCACCTGCATCTCGACAGAGTAGATTGCCAGAGACTTGTTCTAACACAGCGATATGCCTTGTAATCCCTTCACATTCTGTAAGTATACTGAGTGCATTCTCTGCCTTCCTTGGGCACATAATTACTTCCCCTCATGTGGCAGAGCTTCCTGTAGGACAATCAGAGAGTCGCAGTGTTCGGAGGCCAGATGATGAAGAATGCCTGCCGGCATCCCCCTTCCATGAGGCTATTATCCTGGAGGAAAGATTTAACGGCTCAAGCATCAGCTTTAAAATGCCAAGTTCAAACTCTGTCTTGGCCATTTGTCCTCATGTCATGACTGAGTAATGTGTGTGTGGCTGTGCATTTGGGGAGGGGCATGTTGCCGAGTAAGAACATTGCTGCAGCTCCTCTTTCAGTGATCTCAAGGCCTAGGGAAACATTTATAGCAACTTTGCATCATGGACATAATAGCTGATTTTGATTTTTGTGTTTTTTTCCAAAATAATATTTCAGGCAAGTCAGAAATTTATGTTTGGGAGAAATTCTTTGACTTCTCTCCTGCATTTTCTTCAGTCCAAAAATGGGAAAAATGTCAGTTTTGCTTATTCTTAAATGGATCTGTGGGGATCCCTTTGATATTTCTCAAGGTTGCTAAAGGAAGAATCAGGAAAAAGTCTTTGCAGCCACTGTTAACTGCTGAATTATGTTGCTTTTGTGGTGGTGTACCTCTTTACTTTATGTTGAAATAAGTAACTTGTATAAGTAAGGTCATGTAAGATATAGCTGGGATTTGAACTGAGCCTGGGTATGGTCTTTCCATGACTCCATGCATCTCCTGGCATGCTACTATGAAGAAATAGACTCAGCTTCTTGCGAAACTTGCTTAAGTCTTGTAGTCCAATATTGGTCTTAGTAGGGAGCAGGAATCCAGAATCAGGCAGCGGCTCACTAAAGCACAGAAAATATCCTGAGTCAGGGATTCTTCTCTTACTCTGAGCCCTGCCCTTTCTAAAGACCAAAACTACTTTTATTTGCATTTTAGCCTTTAAGTTAATTAATGGGAATTAATACGTGTGTAAGAAGTTCAGAATTTTCCCAAAGGCTCATTATAAATTTAGTGTAAAAGGAGCAGTGGATATATATATTTTTAAAGATAGGTCCCTCATTAAATTTTTAGGTTATTAATAAAAACATTTTTACCAGGGCAAGTTAAGTGTGAATGCTGGGATGAAGATGTCAGTTAATGCACTTCAACTATATCGTCAATTGACTCAAAAGAACCCCCATGAGGAGTGTGTGTGTGTGTGTGTGTGTGTGTATAGGTTTGAGGGGAGAGGGATTGCTAGTAAGAAGTATTAAAGGCTGCCGGAAAAGTGCATAATCATAGTTTTCTTTCATTAGAAAAAAGATTCCCAATTTAATCATTTGTATCATTTAATTGTCTAAAACCTCCTCTGCTATCACAGGATATAGCAGAGGAAAATGGTACTTAGTGTATATATAAACAGGACTAGTGTATATATAAACAGAACTGAGTGTCTTTTTCTTTTTTTTTTTTTTTTTTTTTTTACAGGGTCTCACTCTGTTGCTTAAGCTGCAGTGAAGAAGCATGATCATGGCTCCCTGCAGCCTGAACCTCCTGGCTTAGCCTCCCAAGTAGCTGGGACTGCAGGCACACACCACTGCATCTAGCTAATTAAAACATTTTTCTTTTTTCTGTAGAGATGAGGTCTTGCTGTGTTGCCGAGTCTGGTCTCACCTGCCTTGGCCTCCTAAGTGCTAGGATTACAAGCATGAGACACCACGCCCAGCCTGTATCTGTTTTTATTCATCTGTGGACACCAGCCAGATAGCCTGATCAAAGCTAAGTGGAGAGCTTTGTGAGGAATATTGCACTCACCAACTCCACAAGTTCCACAGAGCATATGTGCACAAAAGTAAATCTTAGCACAAGTGTGAAAGTGGCTTAACTTCTGCTCTCTCTAACAGACGTTAAATATATGCGTATACTGTTTGGACCTCTGTGAGCTCTCCTCTAGTGTAGTATCGCTGCCCTTGGAGTTGGAAAGGATTAGAGGCATCAACCTTTCATGGCGCATGTATTCTTTCTCTGTACTTTATAAAGTCATGCTGTACATGCATGCACATGCCAGCCACAGTGGCTCACCCCTTTGCTGGACAGCCTGTGCTCTTATTAGACCGTAGAAAAGCTGTAGATTCTTCTTAGAGCACAGCTTACCTTGAGGCAGAATCTGCCTCCGGTGGCTCCTACTTGTGCATCCCAGCCCTGTCACTCAGAATAGTCCTGGAGTGACTCTACCAGTTATTACACAACACATTGAAAGTATGTGAAGACAGTCTCTTGGCTCTCTCAAATAATTTATCTTTCGGGTTATACAGCACCAGTTCTCTTCACCACGCTTTATCAGATGTTCTAGCTTTTAGGATTCGAGACATCTAAATTGTCTTATTTCTGAAAATCCTCCAGGCTGACCACACATTTCCCAACATGACTCCCAGAAGTGGACACTATTTTAGCTACTATTGTAGCTAAAATTATTACTGTGAATTCCTTATAGGCAGGAACCAGCCTTAGTCACAATAGGCAGGGAAGTAAATGAGTTTTATGAGTGCTGCCTAATCACAATGACTGCCCTTCACAGCCATTGGTCGTTCAATGCTTCTCCTTCTTGTTAGCAGTGAGAAAGTTCCCTGAGCCCTACAAGACCCACGTCAGTTTAAACAGCATCTTCCTGGCTTCAACTCTGATGTCACTTTAGCCACCTGACATTACCCAAGTCTTTGTTGTCTTCCAGAATGCCAGCTGCTCCTCCTGGTTCTGTGTCATGAGCAGACTCGAAAAGCATGTTTTCTACTTTTCCTACAAGTTACCATCAAAGGTATTGCATAGGCTATGTGCTTATGTCATCTGTATCAATCCAATGGTCTATCTTCCTTTTTAACCCAGCTCAGAATCTGATTGATCATGCTACCACAGTCATCACATCTACATCAAAATCACATGCAGTTTGTTATTTGTCATTCTGAAACAAATACATTCAACATGGACTCATTTCTTCTTTCAACAGGTGTCAACTGAGCCTCTTTCAAATATTATGCATTATATTAGGTGCAAAACAAATATAATAATTACAAAATAAAACAAATAAAATAGTTGCAAAATAAAATAATTACAAGGCAAAACAAAGAAAATACTTACAATTGGGATGGTCCTATGAAGGATATAAGCAAGGTGATGAGACTGAGAGTTCTAGGTACAACCTACTCCATACAGAGCAGCCAGGGAAGGCATCATTGAAGAGTGACTGAAATACGGAGTCCGGAAGATGAGACAGAGCAGTGAGAAGGAGAATTTGGAAAGAGCACTCCAAGCAGAAGGAACACCTAGGGCTCTGCAGTCAGAATGGGATTAGCGTGTCCCAAACCGACAAAAGACCAGTGAGACTGCAGCAGATTGTATCAAAGGGTAATTAAGTCATAATGGAACTTGGAGAACAAGACAGAGTCCAATCAAGCAGGGCTTTATATGCTTATAAGGATTTAGGATTAGCTAAAGTACAATGGGAAGCCATTGAGGTGCCTCATATAGTGGAGCAATATGGTCTAGTTTGCATTTTTAAAGGAACTCTTCTCTGGATGAAGAATTGATTGGAGAGAGAAGACCAGTTACAGAATTCTATGACAAAAACAAAGTGAGAGAAGAAGGGACTTGGATTAATTGGAGGCAGTGAAAATGGGAGGACTGATTTAAGACATATTTTGGACGTGTCCTGCTTAAAGATTAGATATGAGGGGCGAAGACAGAGAAGGAGAAAGGGTGGCTTTAGCAACTGGAATAAGGGCCAGGGCTTGTGATGTGTGGTCTTGCTCACACAGCTTTATTCTGCAAGGCCTAGGCTCCCTCTTCCTTTGATTCACTCTTCTTAAAGGTTTACCAAACAGCTAAACAATTTGCCTAGAATTACCTAGAATCTATTCCATTTTATCAGTTTTTAGTTTCTGAAATTCACCTTTCCTCCTATTTCAGTAATCTTTGTTTCTCCAGAAGCCTCTGATTTTTCACTGATGACTCCATAATATGCAAAAAAGTTCAACACCCTCACATGCGATTCCATTGGGTTTGGGAAATTCAACTTATTTAAGTCCATGTAAGTTCTTTAAGTATGAACTCGTTATCTCTTCTCATGCTTTGGCCTTCAACTACCTTTCAGCAATATTTATTCTACTCTCTTCTGTTTATAATTCACTTTCCTCCATGGAGAATAGAAATAAATTGAAGTGAAGAACAGCTCAGCTCTTTAGTATTTGTTAACATTATAACATCTTTGAGCAGCCCCCTTTCCACATTCTGTGTAGTCTTTTTTTAGTGATCTGGAGCATTTATAAAACTTTATCTTGTTTGGGTACACAATCTTTCTCACTCAGATCCTATAGGATTGTGCCTATTTCCTGTACTTTTTCTTGGTTACAAGTTCTTTCTGGCTCATTTGGCATATTAAAAAATCTGAGCTCATGAAGGGAGATAATATTGTAGCTATTTTGGGTACTTTGACCTTCAATCTCATTTCCTTCTCACTTAAATTAGTCTCACTTGCATAGACAGAATTACATATTTTTAAAGGCTCTTCTTCCATTTAGAATCATATTCTTTTAAAGAATCTGTCTATGGAATCTCTTTAGTTTTGGGAATCTGGTTTCATGGGAGACAGATTGGTATAGGGGATAGAAAATAGATTCTAGGGTCTGAAAAGTCTGTGGCCAAATTCTAGCCTGGCTGATGCAGAAGAGGTGATCCATTAATACCTGCTGAGTAAGTGAATGAGCAAACTAATTGTGACCACAAACAAGTCATTTAAACTCACCAAGCCTCAGTTTTCTCATTTTTAAAGTGATGACACAAATAATTATCCTTAGAGGACTATTTTCGGAAGTGAAAGGGCTACAGTATCTGCCGGAATATTTCAAATCACAGCATCATTCATTTTAGCCTTGCATCATTTTTGGGTACACCCTGGGATTAAGGTATGCTTGTATGGTTAACTATCCTGATGTTTGACTGTCTTAAATATTTTAAGCTTTTATTTGTGTTAAGCTTATGAATGCACATATATTAAAGAGTCACCCAGATTTACAAGTGTTGTTAACAATCAGCCGTCATTATCCCTTATCCCCTTCATCCCTTTTCTTAAGAAGTGGCAACTTTTAACATTTTAAGCTGTTTCTGTTAGAATTTACTTCCATACTTCCAAATAACATGCTTATACTACTACCTCTTGATTTCTCTGGAATCAGGCATCTTTTACTTCTCACATGGAAGATTATCACCTAGCGCTCCCCTCCCTTGTCTCCAACATACACAAAATGCCCACTTCTTATGTACTATCCTCCCAATATAGTAATTTAAAATTTTGATTAGAATACTATTCAGCAAGGTCATCATTTTGATTCTGTGTACCATTCAATGGCTAAGCCATGGGATAAACAGTGATTACCTTTCTTTTCCTACACATTAAAAAATTATTTCTGCAATTAGAATTACTTGTTTATTGTCTTAGTTTCCTATGTTCCGAAATATTTACTCCAGTTGTCGAAATCTTCTCTCTGTTCTTTCATTTACATAAGATAGTCAACAGTTCCATTTTCTTTCTTTTTATTTAAATTATACATTAAGTTCTAGGGTACATGTGCACAACATGCAGGTTTGTTACACATGTATACATGTGCCATGTTGGTGTGCTGCACCCATTAACTCGTCATTTATATTAGGTATATATCCTAATGCTATCCCTCCCCACTCCTCCCACCCCACAGTAGGCCCCGGTGTGTGATGTTCCCCACCCTGTATCCAAGTGTTCTCATTGTTCAATTCCCACCTATAAGTGAGAACATGGGGTGTTTTTGTCCCTGTGATAGTTTGCTGAGAATGATGGTTTCCAGCTTTATCCATGTCCCTACAAAGGAGTAACTCATCCTTTTTTATGGCTGCATAGTATTCCATAGTGTATATGTGCCACATTGTCTTAATCCAGTCTATCATTGATGGACATCTGGGTTGGTTCCAAGTCTTTGTGATTGTGAATAGTGCCACAATAAACATACATGTGCATGTGTCTTTATAGCAGCATGATTTATAATCCTTTGGATATATACCAAGTAATGGGATGGCTGGGTCAAATGGTATTTCTAGTTCTAGATCCTCAAGGAATCACCACACTGTATTCCACAATGGTTGAACTAGTTTACAGTCCCACCAACAGTGTAAAAGTGTTCCTATTTCTCCACATCCTCTCCAGCACCTGTTGTTTCCTGACTTTTTAATGATCGCCATTCTAACAGGTGTGAGATGATATCTCATTGTGGTTTTGATTTGCATTTCTCTGATGGCCAGTGATGATGAGCATTTTTTCATGTGTCTGTGGGCTGCATAAATGTCTTGTTTTGAGAAGTGTCTGTTCATATCCTTTGCCCACTTTTTGATGGGGTTGTTTGATTTTTTTCTTGTACATTTGTTTAAGTTCTTTGTAGATTCTGGATATTAGCCCTTTGTCAGATGGGTAGATTATAAAAATTTCCTCCCATTCTGTAGGTTGCCTGTTCACTCTGATGGTAGTTTCTTTTGCTGTGCAGAAGTTCTTTAGTTTAATCAGATCTCATTTGTCAATTTTGGCTTTTGTTGCCATTGCTTTTGGTGTTTTAGTCATGAAGTCCTTGCCCATGCCTATGGCCTGAAAGGTATTGCCTAGGTTTTCTTCTAGGGTTTTTATGGTTTTAGGTCTAACATTTAAGTCTTTAATCCATCTTCAATTAATTTTTGTATAAGGTGTAAGGGAGGGATCTAGTTTCAGCTTTCTACATAACGGCTAGCCAGTTTTCCCAGCACCATTTATTAAGTAGGGAATCCTTTCCACATTTCTTGTTTTCATCAGGTTTGTCAAAGATCAGATGGTTGTAGTTGTGTGGTATTATTTCTGAGGGCTCTGTTCTGTTCCATTGGTCTATATCTCTGTTTTGGTACCAGTACCATGCTGTTTTGGTTACTGTAGCCTTGTAGTATGGTTTGAAGTCAGGTAGCCTGATGCCTCCAGCTTTGTTCTTTTGACTTAGGATTGTCTTGGCAATAAGGGCTCTTTTTTGGTTCCATATGAACTTTAAAGTAGTTTTTTCCAATTCTGTGAAGAAAGTCATTGGTAGCTTGATGGGGATGGTATTGAATCTATAAATTACCTTGGGCAGTATGGCCATTTTCAAATATTGATTCTTCCTATCCAGGAGCATGGAATGTTCTCCCATTTGTTTGTGTCCTCTTATTTTGTTGAACAGTGGTTTATAGTTCTCCTTGAAGAGGTCCTTCACATCCCTTGTAAGTTGGATTCCTAGGTATTTTACTCTCTTTGAAGCAACTGTGAAAATGGGAGTTCACTCATGATTAGGTCTCTGTTTGTCTGTTATTTGTGTATAGGAATGCTTGTGATTTTTGCACATTGATTTTGTATCCTGAGACTTTGCTGAAGTTGCTTATCAGCTTAAGGAGATTTTGTGCTGAGATGATGGGGTTTTCTAAATATACAATCATGTCATCTGCAAACAGGGACAATTTGACTTCCTCTTTTCCTAACTGAATACCCTTTATTTCTTTCTCTTGCCTAATTGCCCTGGCCAGAACTTCCAACACTATGTTGAATATAAGTGAGGGCATCCCTGCCTTGTGCCAGTTTTCAAAGGGAATTTTTCCAGTTTTTGCCCATTCAGTATGATAGTGGCTGTGGGTTTGTCATGAATTGCTCTTATAGATACATCCAATCAATACCTAATGTATTGATAGTTTTTAGCATGAAGGGCTGTTGAATTTTTTCAAAGGTCTTTTCTGGATCTATTGAAATAATCATGTGGTTTCTGTCTTTGGTTCCGTTTATATGCTGGATTATGTTTATTGATTTGCATATGTTGAACCAGCCCTTACATCCCAGGGATGAAGTCAACTTTATCGTGGTGGATAAGCTTTTTGATGTGCTGCTGGATTTGGTTTGCCAGTATTTTATTGAGGATTTTTGCATTGATGTTCATCAGGGATATTAGTCTAAAATTTTCTTTTTTTTGTTGTGTCTCTGCCAGACTTTGGTATCAGGATGATGCTGGCCTCATAAAATGAGTTAGGGAGGATTCCCTCTTTCTATTGATTGGAATAGTTTCAGAAGGAATGGTACCAACTCCTCTTTGTACCTCTGGTAGAATTCAGCTGTGAATCCGTCTGGTCCTAGACTTTTTTTGGTTGGTAAGCTATTAATATTGCCTCAGTTTCACAGCCTGTTATTGGTCTATTCAGGAATTCAACTTCTTCCTTGTTTAGTCTTGGGAGTGTGTATGTGTCCAGGAATTTATCCGTTTCTTCTAGATTTTCTAGTTTATTTGTGTAGAGGTGTTTATTGTATTCTCTGATGGTAGTTTGTATTTCTGTGGGATTAGTGGTGATGTCCCCTTTATCATTTTTTTATTGCATCTATTTGATTCTTCTCTCTTTCCTTGGTTATTCGTCTTGCTAGCGGTCTATCAATTTTGTTGATCTTTTCAAAAAACCAGCTCCTGGATTCATTGATTTTTTTGAAGGTTTTTTTGTGTCTCTATATCCTTCAGTTCTGCTCTGATCTTAGTTATTTCTTGCCTTCTGCTAGCTTTTGAATGTGTTTGCTCTTGTTTCTCTAGTTCTTTTAATTGTGATGTTAGGGTGTCAATTTTAGATCTTTCCTGCTTTCCCTTGTGGGCATTTAATGCTATAAATTTCCCTCTACACACTGCTTTAAATGTGTCCCAGAGATGTCTTTGTTCTTATTGGTTTCAAAGAACATCTTTATTTCTGCCTTCATTTCATTATGTACCCAGTTGTCATTCAGGAGCAGGTTGTTCAGTTTCTATGTAGTTTAGTGGTTTTGAGTGAGTTTCTTAATTCTGAGTTCTAGTTTGATTGCACTGTGGTCTGAGAGACAGTTTGTCATAATTTCTGTTATTTTACATTTGTTGAAGGGTATTTTACTTCCAACTATGTGGTTAATTTTGGAATAAGTGCAGTGTGTTGCTGAGAAGAATGTATCCTCTGTTGATTTGAGGTGGAGAGTTCTGTAGATGTCTATTAGGTCCGCTTGGTGCAGAGCTGAGTTCAATTCCTGGATATCCTTGTTAACTTTCTGTCTCTTTGATCTGTCTAATGTTGACAGGGGGGTGTTAAAGTCTCCCATTATTATTAATGTGTGGGAGTCTAAGTCTCTTTGTAGGTCTCTAAGGATTTGCTTTATGAATCTGGGTGCTCCTGTATTGGGTGCATATATATTTAGGATAGTTAGCTCTTCTTGTTGAATTGATTCATTTACCATTATGTAATGGCCTTGTCTCTTTTGATCTTTGTTGGTTTAAAGTCTGTGTTATCAGAGACTAGGATTGCAACCCTGCTTTTTTTTGTTTTCCATTTGCTTGGTAGATCTTCCTCCATCCCTTTATTTTGAGCCTATTTGTATCTCTGCATGTGAGAGAGTCTCCTGAATAAAGCACACTGATAGGTCTTAACTATCAGTTTCTTCCTAGCATCAGTGGTCTTTACAATTTGGTATGTTTTTGCAGTGGCTGGTACTGGTTGTTTCTTTCCATGTTTAGTTCTTCCTTCAGGAGCTCTTGTAAGGCAGGCCTGGTGATGACAACATCTCTCAGCATTTGATTGATTATAAAGGATTTTATTTCTCCTTCACTTATGAAACTTAGTTTGGCTGGATATGAAATTCTGGGTTGAAAATTCTTTTCTTTAAGAATGTTGAATATTGGCCCCCACTCTATTCTGGCTTGTAGAGTTTCTGCCGAGAGATCTGCTGTTAGTCTGATGAGCTTCCCTTCATGGATAACCAGACCTTTCTTTCTGGTGGCCCTTAACATTTTTTCCTTCATTTCAACTTTGGTGAATCTGACAGTTATGTGTCTTAGAGTTGCTCTCCTTGAGGAGTATCTTTGTGGTGTTCTCTGTATATTTTAAATTTGAATGTTGGCCTGCCTTGCTAGGTTTGGAAGTTCTCCTGGATAATATCCTGGAGAGTGTTTTCCAGCTTGGTTCCATTCTCCCCATCACTTTCAGGTACACCAGTGAGACATAGATTTGGTCTTTTCACATAGTTCTACGTTTCTTAGAGACTTTATTCATTTCTTTTTACTCTTTTTTCTCAAAACTTCTCCTCTCACTTCATTTCATTGATCTTCAGTCACTGATACCCTTTCTTCCACTTGATCGAATCAGCTACTGAAGCTTGTGGATGTATCATGTAGTTCCTGTGCCATGGTTTTCAGCTCCATCAGGTCATTTAAGGTCTTCTCTATGCTGTTTATTCTAGTTAGCCATTCGTCTAATCTTTTTTCAAGGCTTTTATCTTCTTTGCGATGGGTTCTAACATCCTGCTTTAGCTTGGAGAAGTTTGTTATTACCGATCGTTTGAGATCTTCTTGTCTCAACTCATCAAAGTTATTCTCTGTGCAGCTTTGTTCCTTTGCTGGCAAGGAGCTACATTCCTTTGGAAGAGAAGAGGTGCTGTATTTTTAGAATTTTTAGCTTTCTGCTCTGGTTTCTACCCCTCTTTGTGGTTTTATCTACCTTTGGTCTTTGATGATGGTGATGTACAGATAGGGTTTTGGTGTGGATGCCCTTTCCGTTTGTTCATTTTCCTTCTAACAGTCAGGACCCTCAGTGCAGGTCTGTTGAAGTTTACTGGAGGTCCACTCCAGACCCTATTTGCCTGGGTATCACCAGCAGAGGCTGCAGAACAGCAAATATTGCAGAATGGCAAATGTTGCTGCCTGATCCTTCCTCTGGAAGCTTTGTCTCAGAGGGGCACCCGGCCATATGAGTGTCAGTTGGCCTCTACTGGGAGGTATCTCCCAGTTAGGCTACTCAAGTGTCAGGGACCCACTTGAGGAGGCAGTCTGTCTGTTCTCAGATCTCAAACTCCATGCTGGGAGAACCACTAGTCTCTTCACAGTTGTCAGACAGAGATGTTTAAGTCTGCAGAAGTTTCTGCTGCCTTTTGTTCAGCTATGCCCTGCCCCCAGAGGTGGAATCTACAGAGGCAGGCAGGCCTCCTTGAGCTGCGGTGGATTCCACCCAGTAGGAGCTTCCCGACTGCTTTGTTTACCTACTCAAGCCTCAGCAATGGTGGACGCCCCTCCCCCAGTCTCACTGCTGCCTTGCAGTTTGATCTCAGACTTCTGTGCTAACAGTGAGCGAGGCTCCGTGGGCGTGAGATTCTCTAAGCCAAGCGTGAGATATAATCTCCTGGTGTGATTATATCTTAGCCATTTTCTAAGACCATTGGAAAAGTGCAGTATTAGGGTGAGAGTGTGCCAATTTTCCAGGTACAATCTGTCACAGCTTCCCTTGGCTTGGAAAGGGAATTACCTGACCCCTTGCACTTCCCCGGTGAGGTGATACCCCACCCTGCTTTGGCTCATGCTCTGTGGGCTGCACCCAGTGTCTGACAAGCCCCAGTGAGATGAACCCGGTACCTCAGTTGGAAATGCAGAAATCACCCATTTTTTGCATCGCTCATGCTGGCAGCTGTAGACTAGAGCTCTTCCTATTCAGCCATCTTGGAACTTCCCTGAACAGTTTCATTTTCTTGAAGAAATCTCTCCCAGAATCACCAGCCCTGCACTGGCCTGGACTGACTGTTCTCGAAGTTTGCAAACATTTCTTCATCCTGAGGGTTCCATACACCTCTCTGAGTTAGATCTCCTGCTCCTGGCTCTCATTCTTATCTTTCTTGTATTACTGCCTTGTTTGTTGTTGTATTTTAGTAAATCTTCCAATAGTTCCCTGAGAAAACATCTGAGGGAGATAAGATTTTTTGAGCCATTTTATGTTTTAAAACGCCTTTCTCTGTCTGACACTTTATTGATATCCTAGCTCTATCCAGTCTTATAGGATGGACAGCAATTTTTTTCAGATTTTGTTTTTTTCAGATTGGAAATAAAACAAAGAGCAATTAATTTGGTCACATACAAAGAATCAAGAATATCCAGTGGTTCAGACTTCTCAAATGCAACATTGGAAGTCAAAAGAAATTGTGGTTTTAAATAACTCGAGTTTATGTAGTTTTTGTGGGGTTTTAGGAGGGAATCAAATTAAACATATGTATTTAATCAACTTTTTTTTTTTTTTTTAAACCTGAACATCTCTTTACTTGTATCTTTATGTGCAAGAACAAGGTATTTCCCAGATGAAAAGAACTGGTATCAGAGAGTAGGGATACCGCAGGTTCTCAACTGGCTCTCACTAAACTTGTCCTCATGGCTTACCTCAAATGATTTAAGCCAGAGTCCTAGGACACAAGAATTGCAATAAAATAGTGAGTAATGTTGTAATGCTGATATATTGAAGCTCAAGACATAAGAGCACTGGTTGACTAGAACTTTGGATGTAAGGGAAAGATATGAATTCCTTCAGCATCTGTCATCAACAGCTGAACATTGAAGGCACTCACAGCAGCAGGGAACTTGGAAGGCAAGAGTTCTTCATCATAGAGTCTCTGGTGGTCTCACAGCACCATTATCTCTTTGCTTATCTGTAGCTACAAGAAAACCAAAATGGTAGGTGTACCTTGGCAACCAGTAGAAGCAATTTCTGGAATGCAACTGAAAACCCCTTTGGGAATTTCTGGGGCTATTTCAAAGGAATTTGAAGAGAGTGGAGGCTCTTAAGGAATTGGTGAGAGAAGAGCCATGAACATCCTATTTTGTCACTGTAGTTACAGTTCTTGGTTTTCCAGAGATTCTTGGCCCTTGTGAATCTATGATGCTGACAGCTGATCTGTATTCATATTCCAGGTGATGTTTCCATTTTAACAGAGAATTTCTGTGGGATGTTTTGGTCTGAAAGGATGAATCATTAATGGTAGAAATTTAAACCCTGCAAAGGTATGACTTAGCAGAGGACTATTTTCCTGTGCCTCTCATATTACTCATAACTTGTGTTCCATCTCTTATTGGTATATATTTTCATCATATCTTTTGGGATCCCCCAAATTTTTTCTTTATTGAAGCCTCTGAATTATTTTCTGACTTCCACAGTCTGACATGCCAATTGAAGCGAAATGTTATAGATGCACTTTTAAGGTATAGAGACTCATTCCCCTCATACTATTTAAAGAGGCACAAAGAACACACTCTAACTGGATTAACTTCATATTTCAGATGTTTAACAAATGTTATGAGCCAGAGTGTGTATCTCAAATGTATATTTATATAATTGAGCACTGTAGAATGTGTCTTCAGGGTACTATTATAAACAAGCTGTCAAGCCTAACTGGGTTATCTTGGGGGAAAAAACAGCCCTTGTTGTGTACACCGTTTGCAAACCTTGTTAGAAATATTCACTAATCGAATTGATTGGGCAATTTTATAAACATGGAATATTGTGCTATCTGTTCAGAAATCCAAAGTTTAGGCCTTCATCTGTTTAGCATAGGGAAAGATACTTTAAAAATTAAAATTTAGGCCAGGCGTGGTGGCTAAAGCCTGTAATCCCAGCAGTTTGGGAGGCCAAGGCTGGCAGATCACCTGAGGTCCAGAGTTTGAGACCAGTCTGACCAAGGTGGTGAAACCCCTGTCTTTACAAAAAATACAAAAATTAGCTGGGTGTGTTGGTGCACTCCTGTAATCCCAGCTACTCGGGAGTCTGAAGCAGGAGAATCGTTTGTATCCAAGAGGCGGAGTTTGCAAAGAGCCCAGACTGCACCACTGCACTTCAGCCTGGGTGACAGAGTGAGACTCCATCTCAAACAAAAACAAACAAACAATTAAAATTCAGTCAATTAACAAATTGTCTCAAAATTTTCATAATTGTTACTGTTCTTTCTTTCTTTTTACCAAATTAAATTGATTTGTAGTCATTATATAATGTTGAGAGTAAAGATCATTCCTTTGGGTAAAGTTAATATATTTACCTTTGTATTCTTCTGCTTTTATTAGAGAATAAGCAACCTTATTCCAAATATCCAAAATTTCTATGATTGAATCTAAAGTCATTTTCATCTTGAAGATAAAACACTCGACTTCCTAAAATAAAATGTTTATTTATTACATTTAATTTTAAGCCTTCTTTTTGAGGGGAATTAATAGAATAGAGAGAATCAGCCTCAGCAGTATTGGAGTTTGGAGTAGGGAAGAACGTTGACAGTCAAAGAAGGCTTCCTGGAGGAAGAGTGATTTGATCTAGGCCTTTGAGAATAAAAAGAATGTTCACTGATGGACCAAGGCATGGAGGACATTAAGAAATGAGAGAACAGGGAAGAATTTAGGTGTGTCTGAAAAACAGTGACTAATGCAATTTAGAAAAAGTGTATGGGTATTAGTAGTATTAGTATCATAGCAATCCAGAAAAGATAATGAGGTATGGGAAATGTATTGAGCACCACCTATGTGCCAGACATTGTTGCAGGCAATCAGAGTGTAAGGTGGAGAGGGTGTGTATTGTATAAAAGAAATTATAAGAGGCCTTTTGACAAAATACAGAGACTTATTAGTATACAGTACTTGGGAAAGGGTGAATTTCGTGAGCATTCAGAGGAAAATCCCCAATATGCATGAGTAAACAGTGCTATCCACTGCAGCCTGAGGAGTGAAGACAAGCATAAGGGGGAAAAATTGATATAGCATTGACTTCCACTGATTAATTCAACAAGTGCTTATGGAGTCCCTTAATTTGGACTTAGTGTCATGCTAGCACGGGGAGGAATTCTGAGCTGCTAGAAACGACCCTAAGAAAGGCATAGGACTTCCTCCCAGAATGTGCTGCTGAATAGTACAATCTTGACAGGAATGGTTGGAATTTGGGGCTTGAAGGACATGTGACATCTCTTGATGGGGCAGGAAGCTCTTGCAGCCCTCTGGTCATCATTATGGACATTGGCTATCTTTTGACTACAGATTTGCAGAACTGACAGCTATTAATAGACAGAAGAAAGCAGAGTTTACTGTAAGTGCCTAATAAATATAGATTTCAGATATGATTATACTGCCAATTTCTCTTCAGCCTGCAAAAGGTTTGCTGGGCCTTGTACATCCTCCTTTTTCATGGTATGCTGACTAGGACAAGGGAGCACAACTGGCCAAGTACACAGAATATTCTGAGTCAGTCTTTAAACATAGATAAGGCACAAAATAAGAAATAAACTCTGTTCTTCGAGCCTCACTTTCTTATATTTATTTACTGTCTGACTTTTCAAGGACCAAACATTTCTTCTCCATCTTTTGGTCCTCTCTCCACTCTGAGCAGCCCAGAGCATTTAAACTGACATCTACTTTTATGCATGATTTACAAGCTTTCTTGGGAATTTTGAAGCTAGGTCCATCACTGAGACAGAATCTTTAAGTCATGCCAGAGAAAGCTAACATCTTTTTTTTTCCCTAATGGAGCGGTAAACTGGTTATGGAGTTTCCTTAGAACTTTTTAAAAGACTGCTGTGGGCCATCATTTGAAAGTCTTCTGAATTCCAAGCCTGTCTTTATGTCTTTAATAATTACAGCACTGTCACATTTTTGTGGTTATCCCAGTGACAGACTTACCTGGAAACAGAGCAAAGGACTATTAAAATATTGTCCACATGGTGGTTCTTTAGCTGCATAATTGCTAAAGTAAAATAGAGCAAACTTTCGGGAGTTTCAGCTATAGCCTGAAAAAGTATACTGTGTCTCCACTTGTGAAAAAGTTAAATTTCAGACATATTTTTAAAGGCAATATTATGGAATTTAAATTACCTATGAATGCAGATACATATGATTGTAGATTTTTAAGTGAATGATAAATGTCAGTTTCCAGTTTCCACTGTAATGTTGAATTGCTTATCTAGATAGAGTAAGCCATTGTGGAATTACGGTTGAGGACTTTAAAACATTCCCCCCCCGCTCCATAAGATCTATTTTCTGTTGCAACTTTGCCATTTATTTTGTTTCAAAATATTTTATTTTTTTTCCTCATAGACTTTCTTGCCTGTAGGTGTTTTAAAACATTGTGCTGATATAATTTTTCCATGGTTTACACTTTTTTTCATTTTAACCCTGAATTTAGGACTACTTTTTCATTCTTTAATTTGATATTTTTTAATCTTTTTATATAATGCAAAAAACTTTGGCTTGAAGTTCTGCTTACTTAATAATGCATTGTGAAATTAAAACATATAAGTGGCATTGCAAGCATTAGAGCATCTCTATCAGAAAACAGTGAGAAAATAAATAAACCAGAAGTCTGCTGTTAACAGCGATGTGAGGAATATTATTTGTTAGTGTAATGTAAACATTGACTTGTTATGTGTCTGTGAAGATATTGGCTGAATGTGAGAACTGGGTAAAAATCCAAGCAGGTAATATGACACTTAAACCTTATTTATTGAAAAGCACTAATATTTCTGAAGAAACGTGGCATGAATAATAATTGCTTGCATTTGTCATATGCTGAAAAATTGCCAGGATTGAGAAGGATGCTGCAGATATGCTGGTGAGCAAGAGAAAATCTCTGGCTGGAAGGGCTTAACATTTAGTGGGGAAAGAGCCATCACAATGCTGTAGGATACATTCTATGACGGGGAAGTGCAGGAAAGTACATGGCAGTTGGGACTAATTCAGTTTTAGGGGTCAGCAAAGTACTAAAGGAAGAGATGTTAACGCTGATGTGGTAGGCATAATTCTAAGATGATCTCCAACGAGTAATGTCATTCAACTGTGTTGGGTAAGTACTGTAACTTGTTTCTATCCATAAAATATGGCAAAGGTGACATGATATCACTTCTGTGATTATCTTAAATTATATGGCAAAGGTGTGGGGACTTAGCATATATAATTAAGGCTTCTCATTAATTGACTTTAAGTTAACCAAAGGGAGACTGCCTTGAGTGGGTCTGACCTAATCAGGTAAGCTCTTTAAAAGAGACTAGAAGAGAGAGAGATTTGCCTGCTGGCTTTGATGAAGTAAACTGCCATATCGTGAGAGAGTCAGTGAGTAGGCCAGGCCACATGACAAGGAACCGTGGTGGCCTCTAGAATCTGAGAGAAGTTCCTGGCTGACAGCCAGTAAGAAAGCAGATACCTCGGTCCTACAACCACAGGGAAATACATTCTGCTAACCATGTGGGCTTAGAAGAGGACCCTGGGCTCCAGAAAAGAATATAGACAGCTAATACCTAGATTGAAGTCTTGTGAGACCCTGATCAAAGGACCTAACTGGGATGCATTTGGACTCTTGACTCATGGAAACTGTTAAGAGTATGTATATGTATATATATTTACACACACACACACACACCACACACACACACACACACACATATATATGATGTAGCTAGCTAAGTTTGTGGCATTCGTCAGATAGCAATAGAAAGCTGATACAACTGAGATGTGAAGGATAACACTTAGATGGGGAAAGAATGTTCCAGGATTTTAGTAGAGTGGCTAAAATCACAAGCTTTGTAGGCAGATTAACTTGGCTTCTAGTTTAGCTAGGTGACTCTGAGCAGGTTACTTAACGTCTCAATTTTTCGTTTTTTTTTTTTTAAGATGGACTCTCACTCTGTCACCCAGGCTGGAGTGCAGTGGTGTGATCTCAGCTCAATGCAACCTCTGCCTCTCAGGTTCAAGCAATTCTCTGCCTCAGTCTTCCAAGTAGCTGGGATTACAGGTACCCACCACCATACCTGGCTTCTTTTTAATTACTATTTTTTTTTTTTTTTTGTATTTTTAGTAGAGATGGGGTTTCACCATCTTGTCCAGGATGCTCTTGAACTCCTGACGTCATGATCCACCCGCCTCAGCCTCCCAAAGTGCTGGGATTACAGGTGTGAGCGACCACGCTCGGCCTAACCTCTCAATTTTCCTAATGTGTAAAATGAACATTTTCATTATTATCACAACCATTTCCATCCTGCTCCTCTTCTCCTCCTGCTCATCATCATTATTCTTCTCTCATAGGGCTATTGTGAGGATTACATACATTAAGCTGTTGAATAGTTTTAAACAGAAGAGTGGCATGAACAGAGGCAGGATTCTAACTTAGTCAGCCTGACACTAGGTCCTTGTTATTTTCCAGAATGCTCTCCTATACTATAATTTATATTGTTCTCTATTGTTATGAGATCAGCTTTAACAATCTGATAGACCTGGATTTAAATTCTAGCTTCCCTTTGAACAAAACAAAATTTTAAGCCTTGGTTTCTCATATATGATACTTAAGAATAGTACCTACTTTATAGGTCTGTGAAGATTAAATGAGATAATGTATATGAAATGTGTATACATTTAAGAATTTCTTAAATTATTGAAGAAATGTTTATACATAATATGATGTGCAGTCTTCATTCATTGTGTACATGACATATATAAATAGTCATGTCTACACATGTGTTAAAAGCTTTCCCGCACAATGAATAGATTATTGAGGAAAATGGTAAAGTCTTTCTAAAGATCATTGAAACTAGATCATTTTAATTGGTCTTGAATGCTTTGGGTCAGGTAAATACTGAAAATTAGTTGATGGGTTAGATGTTCTTTCAATGATTGTTTATTTTAAAATTTTGTTTTAAACATGCTTCACCATAATAACTTCCTCTGTATAGGAACCTTCCTGAGTAGGCTGATTTATATTCCTTCGGTCCTTCTTCACAATTGCAAAATTATTGTTCTTTGATTTTCAAGGGCTGAACTATTGCTTTCTAATTTTTAGCTCCTTTTTCGGAAGTGATTTCCTTGCCCTGTGACTAGGCACTGATGATATTTAGTTAGCTGAAAGCAAGTGTTTTCACATCATCTGGCTTATGATTCCTATAATTTTCTAAACTTGGCTATTGCTACTGCTGGTCCAGAACAAGCTGAAAATCAAGATGCTGGAAGTTATGATGAGGAATGGGGAAGACTTTTTTTATTTTCTCATTGTGTAAACGCAGTTGCTCCCATGGCTGTTCTGCTTGTTTTATTGGCACTACTGCTTGCTCTTTCTTCCTATCTCATTGGGTATAGACTATGTTTATTGTTGTCTTACAAATTATCCTTCCACTTGGCACTTCTGTTGCTAATTGCCTACTAACTTTCTCCGTATTCAAGTAATGAGTGGCAATTTGGTGTCTACCTCCATGCAGATATTATAGTTTCTCATCATTATTACACTCCATCTATTTCTCCCTTTTACTTTATTTGACTTATATGTATATAATGCTTTTTTTTACATGAAGGAAGCAGAAGCCATTTGTATTCATAATTATTCCATCTTTTCAAGAGCAAGGCATAAAAATATATTCAATGTGTTCTGTATGGCAATTTAGATTAGGGAACTGAATTACAGTTACTAACATTTTCAATAAAGTTTGAAAATTGTGCAATTGTGCAAACATATCAGAGTCTCTTTATCACTTCTGTCAGGGCAGAGCGCCGAAGCCTATATTTGCTTTAGAAGAACCTGTTGAGATTTCTGAGTGCTAGTGGTAAACTGATGGTTTAGTTGGGACCCCTTTATTGGTCACCCTATGACACATTCCAAATTCTCAACAGCTGTGCCCATTGACTGATAGCACCCTCTTCTCTGACATCATTTAGACCATTGAGAGCCTTGAGCCAAAAAGCAATAGAGGACAGTGTTCTTTTGCTATAGCGAGATTACATAAAACATGGTACATGTATTATTCTGTGACTTATTTGAATACACATTTCTACCCACATTCACCTGATTTTGGATGGGAGATTCAATAGGCATCCTCCAGAGGGTAACTGATTGTTACCGTCATCACTATTGACAACACTGTTAGTTTAAGGGCCTGTCGTCTTTCAAAACCGAAATCATCTCCCTCTTAACTCCAGGCTCATCCTTAATCCACCATTCACACAACTACCAGGATTCTCTATTTTAAACAGGAATCTGATTATATCACCCTATATTTAAAACTAGTTGCCATTTCTTACTGCACACAGGAGATGATGATTAAGAGCACAAGCTTTGGTGCAAGGGAAGTTTGCCGGACAACCTTGGACAGTTAATCTACGTGAACCTCAGTTTCCTTCTCTGAAAATGGGGTTTTCAGAAGGTGACAGTAACCTGCCACATAGGGCTACTCTTATAATTGGAAATAACACGTGAAATGTTTAGTGAAGCCCTTGGCACAATGCAGACTTTCAAGAAATGCTAATTCTTAACTATTACTTTTTTAATAAGTATGATTGAGGTAAAGTCAGTTTTCCTTCAAGAAAAAGGAAAAGCATGAGGAGAGACAATTTATGTAATTTGGTCTCTTCCTCCAATCCATCAAAACTTACTGTAATCCAATTATAAAGCAACAGTAATTCACTACTCCATTTTTTTTCCACAGTGCCAGGTTATTTTATATTCAAGTGATTGTGACGATTAGAAGAATATTCCATTTTTAGAATCTGTTTTTAGGGGGTTGACAGAAATGCCAACATAACATGGCCAAAAAGAAATAGATAAACAATCAGATCAAAGAGACTCAGCCAGAAGAAAATCATATTCAGAGCAAGAGAGAAAAAAATGTTCAGAGGAAAATTAAAGAGGCTGACAACAAATTAAATATAGTCAGCAAGAACATTTTTATCTGATGCAAGATGCTTTGTGGGTTCATATTCATTTTTGAAAACATGCACTCATGTGAATATCTTTGCATTTGCTGGCCCTCTGCCTGGGATGCACCCCAGCATCTACCCACATTGCTGTTTCCCTTTATGCACATCTTTGCTCATTCCCCATCAGCTAACAGTGCCTTGCCTGACCACCCCATCATAAGGAGTTGTCCCCATTTACACTTGTCCCTCTTCACTGCTTTACTCTATATGATTTTCCTACTTAGCACTTTTCACTACTATGAAATACTTGTGTATCATCTGTCTCCGTCATGAAAATGAACACTGTCCAAGGACAGGGACTCTGTGCTATTCGGTTACATCTCTGTTTCCTAGAGTAGACCCTGGAACCATAGTAGGTACTCAATAAATACTTACAGATGAGGCTGGGTGCTGTGGCTCACGCCTGTAGTCCCAGCATTTTGGGAGGCCAAGGCAGGCAGATCACCTGAGGTCGGGAGTTTGAGAACAGCCTGACCAACATGGAGAAACCCCGTCTCTCCTAAAAATACAAAATTAGCTGGGAGTGTTGGCGCATGCCTGTAATCCCAGCTACTGGGAAGGCTGAAGAAGGAGAATCGCTTGAACCTGGGAGGCAGAGGTTGCAGTGAGCCAAGATCGCACTATTGCATACTCCAGCCTGGGCAACAAGAGTGAAACTCCGTCTCAAAACAAACAAAAAACCAAACCAAAACAAAACAGTAATAAAAACAAACAAACGAACAAAACTTACAGATGAGTAAATGGATATTAGACTTAAATCCCCAAGGATAAATATTTTAAAGGCATTCTCCTACTTTGTTAATTGTCAAAGAGATTGATTTTTTATGGATCTTCTTCTAAATGGGTCCTTGGTAAGGAAAAGCTACTTGGGCACCCATTTTGTCTGCAGGTAATGTGCTTAATGAAGTTATTGGCATATAGTAAGTGTTTACTAAGTACTAATTTTTGTTATTATAAGTATGATGAATTAAAAGTGGAAGTTCTACTCAAGAATAGAATAAAGCCTGCATTATAATAGCATGAATGTACCGCTCACAAAGGTGTTTCTGGACATCGGCCTTCTGTTAGACTTGAATGACCAAACTCAAACTGTTAGTAGGTGTAAAACAGGAGTGGAGGTTAGGGGAGGGGATGATTAGTTGGAGCCTGTTGCTCATCAATGAGTATAAAGTTTCAGTTATGTGAGATGAATACCTTCTGGAGATCTGCTGAACATTGTGACTGAAGATTATAGTGTTTTAATGTGCATTTAAAAATCTGTTAAGAGGGTAACATCTTGTCATATGTTCTTATCACAATAAAAATGTTTAAAAAGCTGCATTGAGTTATACCAGCAAAGCCTCATAGCCATCACTCCTGAGATACCTTCTTGCTCGGAAATTTGGTGCAGTTCCATCTGGCAGAGTTTTCAAAACTCTTTCCTAAGTTTCTTCATCATTCACGTCAGACTATTCACAGCTGCACTCAGAGAGGTGCAGAAAGAGGAACTGTGGGTCAGGAGACATGAGTTCCTGATTTAGTCTCACCACTGTGTACTCCTCATTAAATACTACTTAATCTTCGGCTAACTTAATTTCCTATCTAAAAATGGGAATGATCCTAGCTGCCCTATAGTACCTGAAGGGAATGTTATGAAGAGGAAACAAATGATCTCATAAAAATATATTAACAAATATAAGCAAAAAATAAAATTCTTTAAAAAGCAACATTTAGCACAATGTATTAGCCTCTTCCTTGCATTACCAAAAGAGACAAAGAAAGAAAAGAAGAGAAAATCCTGCAGTCATTTTAAATGCAGTCCTAGCTATGTTAAGGACACTGAAGAACTGCATCCTATCTTCAAAATTAGCTTCACTGGCATAGTTTTCAAGCTGCCATTTTATATCTGCTTTAAAAGAATAAATATGAATGAGATTACAAAGAAGTAAAGACTAAGACCAAGAGAAAATACAAAAGAGACTCAGTAAAAATAAATATATCTCAATTTTGGTGTATATTAGCTAGAACAATTTTAAAAAATCATGTTTGTAAGATACATCATCTTTTATTTTTCCATCTTCCTTCTCTTCTTAATTTCTCTACAGATTTTATAAACTTTGCAGAGGCTTTTTTCTTCATATTAAACTTAAGGGGCTTCAAATGGGAGCACAAACAATCCTTTGCTCAATGAAGGATAAAGTAGGTCTCTTACCACATTATTATTTTTGCAAAAAGCTATTATGTAAATACACAAGCTTATATGAGCTTAAATAGTCTGAGTCAAGGAGGCACAGAAAGGGAATACATACTACTGAAGCAATGCTCACAGCAGCCTGACTTTAACAGAAAATTGCATACCCTCACTTACCGGGCAAAAAAGAAACCATATGTCTGTTTTAGTGACTCCATCCTGAGATGGTGCACTCATTCCTTTTATTATATTTTCAAATAAATACATATGGGACCCGTCAGATGTCAACAGTGGCTCAGAAAAGAGTATGAATTAGTCACACTGGCACACAGGGCTCAGGAACAATGAACAGTGCTCTGGAAGACCCTTGAATACAAGCCTATTTGCCTCTTAATCCAAATGAATAATTAATGATAATTATCATGCTGCAGTTATTATCTGTGATAATAATATATCCGTAAGGTGAATAAATTTAATCTGCTACTATGCAGAAATGGCAACTCATAATATTCTTAAGAAATACAGATATAATTATCAGTATTAATGGTCAAGGAAAAAAGAAATTTTTATATAAGGAATTACAGCAAAAGGTCTAAAATAAGGTGGAAATGAATCCTCTGGATGATTTTTTTTTTTTTTTTTTCACAGCCATCACTGCTGTGGACCTGCTGTGGTGATGTTAGGGTTCCTACTTTTGTGGGCAGAATCCATTTAAGTAAAAGCTTTACCATGCACTACGCACTGCAATCTGCCCATAACATTTCCATTATTGCCCTTTAGAAAATGACTTCAGTTAAGTTTAAAATCCTGTAAAGGGCATGTGAAACATGTTAGGACAGGTGGGGGTGATTGGGCCACCACCTTGACAATTTAACACTTAAAGAAAAATAAAAAGCAAAAAGTCAAACCAAATAAAATGTGAAAAGCTTGATTATGTGACTGGGGGTGGCGGTGGGGTAGTGCTGATTCACGGTGGTTGTGGATGATGGTTGTTTCTTTTAAAGTGCCCTAATGGCTTAGAGTCAACTAGCAAAATGGAATGCAATTGTGGCACATGACCTAATCCTGCCTAGCAGTTCTCATCACCATTGGAAGCTAAGCTGCTTGACTCCATCTTTGTGTATGCACATGTGCACATGAATGAGCATTCATATGCATATATCCTTTTTTGCAAAAGTCAGGTCTATTAAGGTATAATTTACATATAGTAAAAATTATCCATTTGTGATTTATAATTTTTGAAATATTCAAAAAAGTATATGGTGATGTAATCTCCATCCCAATTTAGATATAGAATGGTTCCATTACCCCTAAAGGCTCTGTCATGCTTCTGTGCAATCTCTCCCTTATTCTCAGCCTCTAATAATCATTTATCTGTTTTCTGTTCCTATAATTTTGCCTTTTTCAGAGTGTCACATAGTTTAAATAATATGTGGCTTTTTGTGTGTGTCTGACTTATTTCGCTTAGCATGTTGTTCTTAAGATCCATCCATGTTGTTACATGTAACAATAGTTGTTTTGTTGGTTTTTTTGTGTTTGTTTTCTGAGTAATGTTCCACAGTTTTATCACAATTTGTCTATCCATTTGCCTGTTCATGAACATTTTGGGTTCTTTCCAGTTTTTAACAATTATTAATGAGGCCGCTATAAAAATTAGCTTACAGATTTTTATGTGCACATACTTTTTTCATTTATCTTGGGCAAATACTTAGAAATGGGATTGATAGGTCAAATAGTAAATGCATGCTTAACTATATAAGACTGCCAAATTTTCCGAAGTGGCTGAAACATTCTACATTTCAGCAGCAAATGAGAGCTCCAGTTGCTCTGCAGCCTTGCCAACACTTGTATATCAGTTAAAATTTTTTTTGCTATTCTGCTTGGTGGTGTAATTGGATCTTATTGTAGTTTTAATTTGAATTTCTCTATTGACTAATGATGGTGAACATCTTTTTCATGTGTTTATTTACCATCCATAAATCTTCTTGGGAAAATTTTTGTTCAAATATTTTTTTTATTTAAAAAAACTAGGCAATATGTCTTATTATTAAGTTGTGAGAGTTATTTATTTGTCTTGGATTCAAGTCTTTTATCTAATACATGTTTTTCTAATGCTTGTTTTTACTCTGGGGGTTATATCATTATTTTGCAAGCAGAATCTTTCAAAGAACAAAAGTTTATAATTTCTTGAGCCTGTCTGACTTTAGCAAGCAAAGCAAAATAGAGAAACTTTGCAGATTAAGACACCTCCCTCCTTCCTAAATAAATCTCTGATACTTACTATTTACTACATGTAAGACTCTAGGCTAAATCTGTAAGAGCATATAAGAACCTACTTAAGAAAAAAATAGTAGCAATAGTAATTCAGTAGCTTGCATAATTTAGTTAAACGTCATCCTGCACTGTGTTATTTTGTCTCTACAGAAACAGCTATAGGTAAATATTTTTGCTTAGGAAAATATCTAAGATATAGGCTGGGTGCAGTGGCTCATGCCTGTAATCCCAGCACTTTGGGAGACCAAGACAGGAGGATCACCTGAGGTCAGGAGTTTGAGACCAGCCTGGTCAACACGGTGTAACTACGTCTCTGCTAAAAATACAAACATTAGCTGGGTGTGGTGGCGTGTGCCTGTAATCCTAGCTACCTGTGGACAGAGGTAGGAGAATCACTTGAAGTGCTTGTTAGATGTTGGAGAGGGAATAACAAGGAAGCAGCAGTTCATCTTGAGGTCCTTTGTCCCTGACAATAAACCAAAAAAGGATTTAAAAACTTTTAAAGGGAAAGCTTCATCATGACATCCAGTTATTTCCTTTCTTTTTCCAGTTGTGTCCTGTTTGTGCCATTATGAAATTACTCCACTTTACTGGTTTAAAGAGGCTCAAAAGGGGTTGGGAGAGTGAAACACATCAATGTTACCAAAGCATCTTGGTTTTGGCTGGTTTTCTTTACATGTTCCTACTTCAGGACAAACTTTAAGTTTTTACTGGGACTGTCAAAGTTAAAAATTCATTTTATAATTGTTGAGAATATAATTTCAATATTGTATTGTTTTTCAGTCGGAGAACTTCCAAAGCAAGATGTTATGTTCAAATCTCAGCTTTACAGAAAAAAAAGCTCTGATTTTTAAAATAATTAATAAACCTGTACAGAATCACAGATAATCAAGAATGGACCAGATCAGAAAAATTAGAGAACTAGAGACTAGGTTAGAGAAATTAATAAACTAGAGATACTAGTTTAATATCTCTATTAAACCATCTTACCCATTCCTTTCTTAGAGAGATGAAAAAATATCTAATTTTGAAAGATCTTCAAAAGTGATGCCTTAATCCAATATATTGTTTGACTCAATTATTCAATAATATTTAAAGCCAAAAATATTTCCTTGGGTTTAATGCTTTATACTGAAACATGGCTTCACTTCCATTCTCCAGTGGCCACTGTACTCTGTGTGGGCGCCCCTCACACACCTGAAGACAATAATTAAACCTCCCCTCAGCTTTCCCCAGCATTTTAATCATCTTGGTGCCAGGTCCTGAATCTGCCCTGAGTTATTCTTTTCTCTTTTACAGACCCTAATACAGGGCATCTAGATAAAAGTCTGACTAGAACTGATTAATATGGAGAAAATAATTAATTAATTTTGTGCATCCTAATATTCTAATTGTTTTATAAAAATTACAGTATCATGTTATTAACTAACTGCTAGTTTATTACTTTCTGTGATTTTCTCATCATTTCTGATTTATATTTCTTTTGTGAGGATTCCTGGGTTTATCACATGAATGGACACATTAAAAAAATACACATATACGGCTGGGCCTGGTGGCTCACGCCTGTAGTCCCAGAACTTTGGGAGGCTGAGGCGGGTGGATCACAAGGTCAGGAGATCAAGACCATCCTTGCTAATATGGTGAAACCCTGTCTCTACTAAAAATACAAAAAAATTGGCTGGGCGTGGTGGCCAGCACCCGTAGTCCCAGCCACTCAAGAGGCTGAGGCAGGAGAATGGCATGAACCTGGGAGGTGGAGCTTGCAGTGAGCCAAGATGGCACCACTGCACTCCAGCCTGGGTGACAGAGTGAGACTCCGTCTCAAAAAAACAAACAAATGAACAAACAAAAATCATACATTTACCTTCCTACTTATATATCTGCCTGTTGAAACTCTTACTGGTTTATATCCTTTTCTTTTCTTCTTTTTTTTTTTTTTTTTTTTTTGAGACAGAGTCTCACCCTGTTGCAGTGGCGTTGTCTCAGCTCACTGCACCTTCTGTCTCCCGGGTTCAAGGGATTCTTGTGCCTCAGCCTCCCGAATGGCTGGGATTACAGGTGCCCACCACCACACCTGGTTAATTTTTGTATTTTTAGTAGAGACGGGATTTCGCCATTTTGGCCAGGCTGGTCTTGAACTCCTGACCTCAAGCCATCCACCCACCTCAGTCTTCTAAAGTGCTGGGATTACAGGTGTGAGCCACTGAGCCTGGCCTATCTACTCTTCTTTACTCTATAGGGTCACTAAGAAGTGGGATCCTATCCCTTGGTGTGATGGAGGGATTTGGTGTGTTTGCAGAATTTTTATTTTTTGTTGTATAACCATTCTATTACTCAAAAACACAACATGGAATCTGAAAAACTAAAAAGCCTGGAGAGTTCCAGACACCAACGAGAGGCATTGACAGTGGTGAGCTGGCACTAGCATGGCAGATGATGGCCTTATGTTAGAAGTCCAGACTGTCGATGGATAGTCTGCAAGTATAAGGAGAAGCAGGGCCTCTTACTCCTACTGTGATGGAAGAATCTGGGATTCTGAATGCGTGTGACAGAGATTTGAGGGAGAAACTCAACAGGTCCCAGTGTTTTATGCACTGGCTCCACCACTCTTTTATACTCTTGAATGCTTCCTAAATTATGATTTATTTCATTACAAATAAATTATAACTTACGTTCCGGACACAGGTCTGTATAGAATATATTCACTAGGTAAATGTGTTCATAATATTAAGACTAATTAGTATCAATGATATTTCCTTAATTTATCTGGAAAAGTATATTCTGCCTCTTAAGTATAAATGCTCTCTCAGTCTGAGGAGAGGAGTTTTACTTTTTGAAAATTTGCAAAAAAGTTTTGTGTGGAATTAAAGTAAAAATTGTGTCACATTAAGGCATTTTTATAAACTGTTCTCTTCATAACCAGACACTAAATGTGTTGCCTGATATATGCAGAGATAATACTATTGTGATAATGATAATCCAGGGTATTAAGCTTTGAGGCAATGAACTTACCTTATGTTTTCTTATTGTGACCAAATAAACCTCCAAAATGTCTGGCCAGAATTAGTGGATCAGTTGTAGTTGTGAAACAAACTAAATATATGTGAATAAAATTGAAAAGTTTCTAGAATTTTTTTCTAGATGTTACAGGGAGACTTTCCTATTTGCATTTCTTTTGTGAGGACCCCTCGGTTTGTCATCTGAGTGGGCACATTTAAAAATATACACACATCCTCCACATTTACAATGATATTACTGCCATCTATATTGATAACGAGAACTGGTCTAATGTACAGCACTGCATCACATATTCAAAAGGCCATGCCATGTTATTGTGTGTAATGGCCTGGCGCAAGATGACCTAGTTTTGACCTTCACCATAGTTGTCTTGAGTTAAAACTGTGTGATAAGTGAATTTGTATTCAGCTCTTTCCATCTTTTTTCTTAGCTCCCTTCCTTTCATCTGCCCAGACCATGTGGTCCTCAGTTACTTAGCATTCTCCAGCGGTCTGCTGGTTGCTTAGAATCTTCAACTAAAGAATCACCACTTGGGCCTTCCCTACCTCCCAGGATCCTAGACTCCAGCTCTTTCCCTCTGCTCTTACCAAACAGATCTGCTTTGTGTTCCATACCTAGTATTCATAGATGATGGAACCTAAGATGATTTATTTTTTTTAAATGCGAGCCATGAAATTCCTCACCTATGATGATTAGTATTATAAGAGTTTCAGAGACTCTTGAAGAGTTGAAGGGTGAGATATTTTCAGGTTAGACAGTAATCTGGATTTATGTCCATCATGTCTGTAAATCCAGTACTTTCTTAACACATTTGGCTAACTCAGAAGTATGACTGGGAGTAAAGTAGGAACAGTGATTGATTCCCTGGAGCACATGGCATGCCTTCCCTCAAGATGATGCTTTTCAAAAAACATTTTCAATGTCATGGCTCACATTAAAAAAATTATTTATTGGCATGATGATTTTAAAAACCACAATAAAAAGATGGCTTTAGAGTAAGCAGAGTGACAGAGAAACGAAAGCAACAGCTTGGAGAGGGCCAATGTTCTTGATTCCTAACCAATCAGTCAGGTGGGCTCACCTGCCAACCTGGCCCCATCCTGAAGGTGGCTACCCCTGATGCTAGAACCTGGAATTGACTCTGGACCAACTGTGAGCTCCTCCAACTGGCCAGAGCCTGAGCTGTTTTGAGACTCCTTGGAATTTCTAGAACATTCTCTTCCAGCATTTGTCATCTTCGGGGAAAATTCACCAACTAGGAAAGCTTACCCTTTAATACGCACATGTTAACTGAGTTTGATCTCTACTGACAGAGGAAAGAGAAATTCAGGCATTATAACGTTGCTGAGGAACTATGAATTTTGAAAAGCAGGCAGTGTTTCTGAATAATTCTGGATCTAGATACTCATTTAACAAATTTTAATGGCACACCTGTTGAGTTAATGTATTGAAGATAGAGGAAAGCAAAAAGGGCATGGGGATTTAAGAATCTTACACTCTAGGGGCATGAAAGCCTGCTATAAAATTGAAATCACTGTATAAATTTGTTACTGGTTATAAATTGCTACAAACACTTCAATAAATATTTAACAAATATCTTTGTATTCTGAGCACTGTGCTTGGTTCTGGGAACACTTAAGAATATTAAGGTATGTAAAATAAAATTTCTTTCCCTGAAGACTTTACAGTTTTGGATAGACAATTATCTGAACAAATAGCCAAACTGTCTAGAATTAAGCTCTATAAGAGAGGTAGATATGAAGGGCTTCAGGAGCACTAAGAAGGGTGCCACTAACTACTTGTGAAGGTCTAGGGAGGCCAATACTAAAGGGATGGTGTTTCATTTAGATTTGAAGGATGAGAAGGAATCTATATGGTAGAAGACAGTCTGGGTAGATGGAAGAAGGGAAATCCAAGGTGTGTGTGGTGGGGGGAAATTTCTAAGGTCTGGATTGCTGTGCATTCATTCATCTGCACAGGCAGATGAGAAGAGCTTTGCACATGAGACTCACACAACTCCATAACTCCTCTGAAACTAACATGATGGGCTAGTTTTCTTCCTTCATACCTGGGTTTATTCTGATATAATATCTTGGCCTTCACCAGTAGCTTACCTATTAGTACATTAACAATATGTTTATATTTGAGGAAATATCTGTTGCAAATGTGTTCAACAGCTCAAGTGTAATAATATAGCAATAGTGTGTAATAAACATATAATGTATAATAAAATAGAAAAGATTTATATCAACATAATATAAAATTATCTCTTTAGAAGATAGATGTTATCACCTAGTCAAGTTTTCAAAATGCCTTAGATATGTAAGAACTCATATGCCCTTGAGTATAGCACTTTTGTCTCTATACTATCTTGTTAAAACAGAGCTCCTGAAATGGTCAGCTACATTTCCTTTTCTATGCTATTATTCCTTGGAGGTCTGGATATAGAAATCCAAGGGCACATTTGGCTCAGAGACTTGGACAGGAATCTCATGCATTGGTGCACTGACACTTCACCCAGCAAATTATGATGGTTTGGTAAATGTGAATTCAAGTTTAAGCACAGAAATGTCTGCAGAGATTTGCAATCTATTTTGATGGCCCCAAATGTCACATTTTCTTCCTTTTAGCAAAGAATAGTTCTGTCCTTCAACACCTTTAAAATTCAGATCTTTAACATTCCATGATCCTTTGAGTTTGTAGTTGGTGCAATTGAAGTTTTCCATTTCTTCTCTTAAGCTATAGTCTTCACCCTTCATTTCATCAAACTCATGATCTATGAGTCTTTGTCATTAATATTCTCTTTTCATAACCCTCTTCCACCTCTTCATTATGATCCAATCATTCGAGGACTTCTTTACCTACAATTTGCCCCACAAGATCCTCTCATTTCTCTTTGTCCATATTTTTCCATTTATTTCCCTTTCTTTCTCATGGCTTTATAGACCCTGAACTCCTCTGCTTTCTCATCATCCACTAATTAGCATGTCTCCATGGTAACAGACAGTTGCAGAGCGGGAATCATTCTCTCTGCTGAGCAACCTCTGGGCCTAGCAAGGAGGGGCCTTGACCCGATTAAGATAGGAAGACTTTTCTCTTCTTGGCAGGAGAGGATCCATACATTTCAGAGAAGGCCCTGTTTCCTAGGGGAAAGAATAAGTCAATTTGGTTGAAAAGGAGTGTATACTTAATCTCGGGCATGTGAAGTCAAAGTATGAAATAAACTAAGAAAATATCTGAGAAGATCCAGGGAAAATATCTAATGTTGGATCTCTGCTTCTGGTTTGTAAAGATTAGCAGTGCTTTGATCTGGAAGATGCTATGAAGAAACTAGTGGCATATATTTGGTAACTTTTACCTTTTAATTTTACATATACAATTCCATTTTTACATGGAATTATATTTAATTTTACATATACAATTCAGCCTTATGGGGCTGAATCAATGACAGAGAACAACCCTACTCCTAGTTTTATGAGGTTTATTTATTTATTATAATTTTTAAATTTTATGGTTCCTATTTTCAACTAGATTTTAATCCATAATCATATACTTACTAAATAGTTATTATTGCATTAGTTATTGTTGGAGTTTCTGGTTGCAGTACTTTACTGATAAGTTGCATAACATTATACAGTTCATATCAGAACACATTTCCTGTACATTTTCCTATGGTTCAGAAGCTAGAAAAGATATTATTAGTTATAATTTATTAAGTACCTGTTATGTATTAGGCATTATACTAGGTGTTTTGTGTGTAATGTCTCTGAACCTCATGCCAACTTTTCAACGTAAGATACCACTATTCCAATTTTGCATATGAAGAGACTGAGATTCACAGAGGTTAGGTAATGTTTCCAAATAAAAAGCTAGTAAAAGCCTGGTGCTGGAATCCTGGATACCTGAAACCAAGTCTGTATAAGTATTCGTTACCTATACATTCTCACATAAAGATGTTTGTGTGATAATTAGAAAGCTGTATATGATTTGCAACTGTAGACTCCTGCTTTCATAGGAAAACCTTGATCAGTAAGAAAGGGAGACTGAAGTTTGAGGTCTTCTCAGTTGGAAGCTGCAGCCGCTTAGGGAATGATAACCTGAAGCAGCAGGTGATTTTCCTGAATGTCAAGAAATGAAATGATTTAGCAACGTATGAAACCCACAAGAGTAGGAGTGTGATGCCTGAAAGCATAGATTATGATGTAAGCTTGTGTAAATTGGATGGAAAAATTTTACCTCCAGACATGTAAATCAGGGATGCCACTGATATACTGGGAACTCTGCCACTGATAGCAAGTGGGGATAGATGATTTGTGTCTGCTGGAAGAGTACAAAACTTTCATCCTCTCCTTCCTTCAAAGTTTATGATGAAAAACCTCTTTTTCCAAATATGAATGAGATGTCACCAATTTGTATACTGCATTTCATAAACTGAAGATCAACTTACATCTCAAAGTTGATTTAAATCATGAAGACTTTTAACAAAATGACATCATGTTGGATGTAGTGGTGTGTACCTGTAATCCAGGCTTACTTGGGAGGCTGAGGTGTGAGGAGTTCAAGATCAGCCTGAGCAACACAGAGAGACCCAGTCTCAAAATAACAAAAATTAAAACAAAAACACCACCAGAACAACTCCATCTAAGTGAGAAAGTACATGTATTGAATGACTTCTATATGCCAATTACTGGTGCCAAGTGCTTTTCATATGTTATCTGTTATGAGAACATGTCTCTCAAATCTCTTTCAGCAGGGAGCATAATTGTCTGGCCCCAGCTGTTGTGTTCTGAAATCCATCACCAAGTTTGTATGGAGGCCATGCTTCCCACGGCTGCTCCCAGCCGATGATGGAGTGTAGCAGGGATGCTAAGGCTGATCTGTTTCTGGGAAACGGAGAATTCGCTGAAGAGTGACTTAAGCTTGACAAGTACTTCCCATCGGCCTTGCTGAACTTTCTTAGAACCCCAATCAGAAGGCTCTCGCCCAAGCCTTCCCTCTCGCCTTCACAGGGGCCAGACTGCATTGTGGTCTATCTCTCAGCCTACTCTGCTTCCTTCCCATTTTATCTCTCAGATGTCTCCTTGAATGAACTCTCTTGATGCCTGCTTCTTGGAGGAGCTAAATCAACACATTATCTAATTTAACCTTCCCAATCTCATGAGCTATTTATGGTGATAAGAAATTGAGCCTCAGGGCATTTGCAATACTCACTCAGGTCACCCAGCTAACTAGTGGCAGGCTTTAAACCCAACTTCGTCTGCTCTCATGGTCCTTTGACACTTCCCATTGTACTATGCTGCCTAGGATGCCTTCTTGTACTCACCACTAATTTTTAAGCTACTTCGTCTGATGACAAATTGCTTAGTAAAAAAGGGAATGGGTAAAAATTTTTCTCAAGCTCCCTGAAAAAAAAAAAAAAAAAACCTGGAAGGAAACAAGTTGTTAATATAAAATGTTCAGCCTTTTCCTAGAATAACTTCACAGTTTGAGCTTTCTTATCTGTGTCTGTGACAGGGAGCTGTCTGGCTACATGAATATGTTATGTTATGTTTTCTTTTTCTTTCTTTTCTTTCTTTCTTTCTTTCTTTCTTTCTTTCTTTCTTTCTTTCTTT
>NC_045455.1:37369781-37413872 GCF_002776525.5 Piliocolobus tephrosceles
TTTCTTTCTTTCTTTCTTTCTTTCTTTCTTTCTTTCTTTCTTTCTTTCTTTCTTTCTTTCTTTCTTTCTTTCTTTTCTTTTCTTTTCTTTCTCTCTCCCTCTCTCTCTCTCTTTTCTTTCTTTCTTTCTTCCTTTCTTTTTTTTCCTAACATTCCTTCTTAGGTAAATCAGAGCTGCAAGTGCTGTATCTATTTTTCAGAGATAGCATGTGAATTTGTGACATTCCCTGGGGAGTTTGAGGTCTAGAAACCAATGAAGAGATCACAATGAAACAGGAGTGTTATGTTTTCAAGTGTGAGGGTGATTATTATCTGAAAGTCTTAGCGTTGCTTAAAAGGCAGTTCTTCTCATTTGGATCATGGAGCAGTGTGAATTTTCCGAAGGCGAGAAGGCCTTCATAGCATGAATAAAAGCCAAGTACAGAGTGGGGCTGCAGGCTGCTTGTGTTACTGTGAAGGCTGCCAGTGAAAGCCAGGGTAGCTGGCTCCAGGGATGCTCCAGGAACTGGAACCGATTCCTAATGAATCAAGAACCCAGTAGGGAAGTCAAGAAAACAAAGTGAGACTTTTACTTTTTTTCAGCCCGCCCTCTTTTCTGGGGGATGGGGTAGGGGGAAGAAAAAAGAAAAGAAGAGAAAAAAATATATATATAAATTACTGCAATTCTCTCCAAAACCTGGTGAGGGTTCAAGAGGACAGGGAGCCTGAGGACCTCCACCTGAGGAGCTTCTTGACGATGCTGTGTCTAAGATCTTTAGTGCCAGGAGAACATTGACATTTTCCCCTTTTACTTTGCAGGGCATCTTTTCATGTGATTCAGGAAACTTTATGCTTCTCAGAGTTGTGCCGCTGGTGTTATGAGAGTTATAAGACCCCTGCTGCCAAGCCAGACTCTGTTTCTCTGTTCTAGGCCCCAAATAAGGGCAGACCCCCTCGATATCTGTGTGATTTCTTTCCCTGGGATGTGTCTTCCACAGATGCATTAGCTCATTGATGAAGGCTACCACTGTTGGTCTTAATCTGCTTCAGTATTCCCTTTAACTTGATGGTGTCTTGCCTACTTCTCCAGCTTCATCTCCTATGCCTTCTTCACGTCACACATTTGTGAAAATGTAGTGCTTTCCATTCTAGAACCTTCCATGTTCCCTTATGTCACATGCCTTTGTTCATGCTGTGTCTTCTGCCAGCAGTGTCCTCCTGCCCCCAACCAACACTTACACTCTTTTCCCATTTGGTGCATGTCTAATTCCATTAAGACTGAGTTCAAATGTAACCTCCTCAGTGCCACCTTCCCTGACTTCCCCAAACTCAATTAATAACTTTGTTCTTTGCATATTTCAGTAATTTTGTTGAGCTGAAATTAATTTGCTTTCCGATTCAAATTCAGTACTTTGTTTTCTCACTTACTATTAAGTTCCTTGCATAGGGATGATCACTTTTATATGTAGCGTTTCTTAAACTTTTATTTGGGAAAAAAAAAAAAAAAAACTAGAGACAATGATTCCTTTGGATGGAGATGAACTATTAATATTAATGCATTCTGAAATTACTATGGACTCTTCAGAAGAGGGTATGACTGGAGAGATGAAGGACAATTTTAGTCACTGCTAATGATCAAAACGAAACAACAACAAAAATCCTTGTTATGTAAAATCTCTGATTTTCTCAATACCCTTTGAAAGATATCCTGGAAAATTGTGAGTCTCAGTTCCAGTGAGCCTCTGCAACTCCAAGACACATGTCTTGGAGTTAATAATCTCCCACATGTTAATAATCTTCCTCGTAGGTCTCTTTGCAAGCTGCATTGTTTTATCACAGTTGTGTGAGTTCTAGGGGCCTCCAGTGTCAGCAACACACAGACCCTGCCAGGTCCCTGCCTAGATGGCCACCTGAGCCATGAACCCCTCAAACTCAGTCACTCCTTCCTGTACAGTTGTAGGTAACAGCTGGTATACCAACATAATACAAGAAGTACCACTATTTAATGCCTATTGGAATTTTGATCCACTTCTTACACTCTGCTCCAAGCTGTAAGGAGTGGATAGTCAGCTCCGGAAAGCAATCATCAATCTGAAAAATGGTTTTTATTTTTCACTAATAGAACTGTCAAAAAATATCTTTTGGAAATGACAACTCTGCTTTGAATTGATGACATAGACCAGGGGCTGGTCAACCACAGCTTCTCTATCACATCCATCCGGCTGCTTGTTTTCCTAAATAGTTGAAACATGCCCATGTCATTTATTTACATATTGTCCAAGACTGCTTTTACATTTTAATGGCAGAGTGTAGTAGTTGCAAGAGAAACTGTGTGGCCATGAAGACTAAAATATTTGCTATTTGGTCCTTTATGGAAAGTTTGCCAACTCCTGACGGCAATACAGAGTTCTGCCAGAAACCATAAATGCAAACTCTCCCATATCCATTTATTACTCAGAGTCTGATTCTGAGAGTATATTTCTCTCAGAACGTAGCATCAGGAAAGCCACTGGTGAGTTTGTAATCTTGGACGCACTGTGAATCACATAATGGATTGTGTCTCCTCTTTGGCTCTGGCTATCAGAATATCCTGAGCCAAAAATTGTCATCCTCTGTAGAGAGGTAGATGGTACTTATCTTTACCCACTTTTAGATTTTCCTACTTTTAAATCCTCTTTGCTCTGATTTCCTAACTATTAATTTTTGTCTGATGACCTTGCATGTACATATCTGTTGAGAAAAAGTTAGATATTAATACATATGTCAGTAGTGCATACCCTCTGCACTTTCACAGTTGATTGTCTAGAATTAGCTGTTTGAATGTCTGCTTCTATCTTCTAGTTTAAATACCCTTTGGGGGATTTTTTTCTGTTGCTTATTTATTTATTTTTATTTTTATTTTTATTTTTGTCTTTTTTGTTTTGTTTGTATTGGTAGTAGATTACTTTTAGAAAGTATTTCAGAGACCAGCATATTTTCAACTTAAATTAATTGTCAGTTGCAGTATAAATAATAGTGTCTTCAAGGTGCCTGAATTTGACTCCTTGGTTAAAATAAATTACTTAGTTTTCATGCTTTTATTAATAAAATAATAATTGTTACTATTCAATAACTGCCTAGTATTTTCTGGGTGCTTATGTACATTGTTGAATTCTTTCCTTGTAGCAGGCATGGTGGGTCTTAATATTTCCATTTAATAAGATAGTAACAATAAGACTCAGAGAGATGACATACCTTCCTTGGAGGGAGTGTGCAGTATTACAGCCAGTGATGCCTGCAGGAGTCAAGTGATGTCCATGAATGAAGCAGGTGGGTGTAATACAATCTGGAGCCATGGGAACCTATGAGTGCACACTTTGTCTGAAGGGGCAGCTGCTACCCAGGCAGCCAACCACTGCCATCCTCAAGTCTCAGTTTGCTATTGCTTGAGTTCCCAACTTATCAGAAACCAGAAATCCAGACATTCAGTGAAATATTTTAATTTTAAAAACACTGTTTCAAAATAATGAAACATATTGTGGATTAGGTTTGGCGCCCAGGCTACCAGTCTTTAAACTTGGTGATGACCACATGCCTTTGGGCCTGAATACTAACCTTACCACATTCTGTGTTACCTTGAGCAACTTAACCTCTCTAAGCTTCAGTTTCATCAACTAAACAATGAGACTAATAGTAGTATGAATTTATTGAGATTTGGTAAAATGTTTAACCTGTGCCTACCACATAAAACATACTCATTAAAGGCCTACCTACCCATTATGTTACAGCTAAGTAATTTTTTACTTGGAAGTTATAATCAGGCCTTTATGACCTCAAAACCACATCCTTTTCTCCCAGTACAATCCTGTCTCTCATTATTCAGTGTTTCATTTTTTTTTATTCCTAACTCTAGTTTGCCAGTTGTTTATCATAATAGAAGTAGACCAACAATTTTATGAGCCATATAAACATTTATACTAAAAAGTATAATTAATTGGATAAATTTTTCCTTTCAATTTTGCTCAAAAAGTCATTTTTAAAGTTCTTGTGATTTCCTCTAAATTAAAAAAGTTAAACTTCTTTTTATAAATGCACTTACAGCTCCCATTGATTTCAGTGGGAGTCAAGAATCCAAGGATAGAATCTAGCCTGAAAAATTTTAATTTTCTGTTTGTTTACAATGGGAGATAACAAAAAAGGTATGTTTGCTTAGAGTGTATCTACATTAAGTATTCTAGCTAGCTGGTTCAAGTACAGTATTATGACTGAAGTTGAGAGCAAAGGGTTTCTTCATTGCATAGGTAGACCTGAAGATGCGTTCTTATAAATGAGCAAACATAGCTGTAGGTATCAAAGATAACAAGCAATATTGAATAGGAGAAAGGATTTCACTGGGGTGAGAAGGGGAACCAAATATGCATTACAGTTGTTAAGTAGCTTTTTACCTGTATCTTTTCTTCTGACTGATATTTTTTAAGGGAAATGATTAACATAGTAAAGAAATACTTTCTCTAACAAGATTTTTTTATAGTGAACTTTATTCACACTACCTGGAGGATTATTCTGTCCTGACACAGTTGAGTAAAACAGTATCATCTCAAAGTACAGTGGCAGGATAGAGCAATGAACAAAGAACTGGTTTTGGGAAAGAAGGACCATAGGTTCTAGTCTCAGTTTGGCACACAAACAACTGTGATTTTGGGCAAATCACTCTCTGTTGATTGGAGATAATAAACCCATTCTATCAATAGTAAGAATATCTGTGGAAGATCTTTGTTTCCAGATAAAAGTACAGTATTGTTGCTATAGTGATTTTTATGTGATGATGGTGATGGTATAGAACAGATATGAAATTATAAGCACTCATCTACCAAGGAATTAAGTAGTTTCAATTTCTTCAACAACAGAGGAGACATACACTGTCAGTTACATACATTTTGATTTTGACCTCCCAGAAATAAATAAGTTAAGGCTGTTCATCTTTTTTTTCCCTGAGAAGTAAGAGGCAGTAAGAGTAAAAATTAATAGCTTGTGGATAGAACAAGAAATAAGGAATAAGTAACATGAGTAATGTAAAGTGGAGATAATTGAGTGTGAGTAAAAGCAATGCTAAGCAGCCTGAAGCCCCTGGTGGTGTATAATTTTGATAGCTCAATTAGCTGATTTCTCCCTTTCTCTCTCTTTCTTTTCCTCTCCCTCCCTCTTTCCCTCCCTCCCTCCCTCCCTCCCTTCCTTCCTTCCTTCCTTCCTTCTTTCCTTCCTTCCTTCTTCATTTTTTTCACAGTTCTTAGCAGTCTGGACAGAAGGGCAGAAAGGCAGATTGTATGTATTCATATGGCACTGGTGACTATTTGGCAGGGGAGTCAGGAACATGACACGAGGGCAAACATATTAATGAATTTGGAAATAGAATTATTTACTTGGTAGACAATGTGTTTCAAAAACAGTGGAAAAGGAAGCAAGAAATGAAGTCTAAAGAGACTAGTCGTTGTGGTAAAAGAAATGCACATTAGTCTTTGATGTCTGGAGATGTCTTTATTGTGCTTGATATGATGATTTAGCTGGATATAAAACTTCGGGTTGACTTATTTTCTTCCAGAAATTTGTGTATTCTGATATATACTGTTGCTGAAGGGAAATCTACTGTCTAATTGTTACTCCTTTGTTGGTATTTTCTCTCTTGCAGCTTTTAAGGTCTTATTCTTATCCTTGATATTCTGCAGGTTTCAAATCATATGCTTCAATGTATAATATTTTTATTTATTGTGGGACTCAGGTATTTCTTCGACTTTGGAAAATTCTTGACTATATTTCTTTAAATATTATTTTTCTATAATTTAAAAAATGGAATGCCTGTTTCACACATGTTGCATATCCTTATTCTATCTTATATGACTTTTTGAAGTCTTTTGTCTATCGATGATGAATTAAAAATAATTTTCACAGTATTATCTTTCAGTGTTTAGGTCTTATCTTTTGTGTTTAAAACAAACTTCAATAACATTTTACAAAATTCTAAGATATCTAGCAAGTTATTTTTATATCAATTTGTTGTTTCTCATTTCTGCCTGATTTTATTTTATATTTTCTTTTCCATTTCTAATATTTTTAAAGGTTTATAATTCACAAATATATAACTTAGTTATCCCAATGCAAACACCTCTGTAACTCTCACGTAAGTCAAGAGATAAAACATTGCCAGCATCCCAGATTCTTTTTTTTAGGCCTCTTTCTAATTACTACCCTATCTTTTCCACAGAATAAAGCACTATCATAAATTATGACATCATCATGTAGATGTACCTGTTTCTGAAGTTTGTATAAGTGAAATCATAGAGTATATATTTTTGGTATCTGGTTTCTTTTACTGAAATTTATGCCTGTGATATTCTTCTATCTTGCTGTTGAAGGCTATAGTTCATTAATTTTCATTGTTTTTTAGTATTCAATTATATTGATATACTGCAATTTATTTATCCATTATAATATTAATAGACATTCTGATTTTTCCTAGTCAGGATTTATTATGAATAATGCTACTATAATCGTTTTTGTACATGTCTCTTGGTGCGCATGGCATACATTTATGTTAGGTAGGTATGTAGAAGTGCTAGCTCAGATAATATGCATGTAGATAATGTAGATAATATGCTGTAGATAATGCCAACTGTTTACCAAAGTTAATTTACCAATTTATATTCCTATGAGCAGTATATGAGAATTCTTATTGCTTCGCATGCTTGTTAGCACTTGATATTATTAGCTGATTTTTAGTTTTAACCATTCTGCTAGCTGTGCTGTGATACCTCGTTGTGAGGTTGACACCTTTACATATATTTATCCTTTCTTTGGATTGCATCTGTTATGAATGCCTGTTTAAGTGTCCTACTCCTTTTTCATTAGATTGTCTGTTTCTCTACTTGGTTTTTATTACTTCTTTATGCATTTTGGATGTGAGCTCTTTGTTGACTAAATTGCTGAAAATATCTTCCACCATGTGCTAAATAAAGTGAACTAAATATGGCCTGAGAAGGACTGCATACTTCTATGTGAGAGTCTTTGTGGACAAACTGCCACCTAATTTAACAGGTAGAGAAGATTGAAAACCTAATTTAAGAGTATGTACCTGTAACAATAGCTGAGTCTTGGCCAATCCCAGCAGCTGTACTTCAACCACTCATACGCTGCTGACTCTTCAAACTGTGTTCAAATAAGGCAAACGCTGAGCTGTAACCAATTCAGTGTTTCTGTACCTCACTTCTGATGTCTGTACCCACTTCCCTTTTTTAGGTCTATAAATCTTCTTCCACCACATGGCTGCACTAGAGTCTCTCTGAATCTGCTGTGATTCTGGGGGCTGCCTGGTTCATGAATTGTTCATTGCTCAATTTTATACCTTTAAATTTAATTAGGCTGAAGATTTTCTTTTAACACATGTCATAGCATGCCTTTTCATACTGCTGATAGTTCCTTTTATTTCTGATCAACAGAAATTCTTAATTTCATGTAGCACAATTCATCATTGTTTTCTTTAATGACCTGCTTAGATATATTTTCCTTTTCCAAGGTCATAGAGATACTATTCTGCATTATTTTCCATTATTATTATTTGCCTTTCATGTGAGTATCTACAAACTACTCAGAATAGATTTTTTCCCACGGTATAATGTAGAGAGCATTTTTCCCTTTGTGAATTTTCAGTTAGCCTAACACCATTTATTGAAAAGGCTATCCTTTTTCCACCTTTATTATAAATCAGTGTCTATATAAATAAAGATCTGTTTCTGTGTTCTCTATTTTCTTCCATTGGTCTATTTGTCTATTGTGTACCATCAACACACCATTTTAATGTTAGAGCTTTATAATCACTAATATAAGTAGACAGAGCTTTATAATAGTCACTAATATAAGTAGAGCAAGCTGTCTTACCTTTTTCCTCTTTAGGGTTATCTTGATCATTCTTGACCTTTTGCATATCCAAATACACATTATAAATTTGGAAGAACTGGCATCTTTATAATATCGACTCTTTAATCTATCAGCATGGATTATCCTGTAAGCATTTAGATTTTTTTTTTCTGTTAATATTATTTTATAGTCTTATGCTTAGATATTTTGTATTCACTTATGTTTATTTCCAGGTGTTTGATATATTTTGCTCCTATTGTAAATGCTATCTTTTAAAATTTCATTTTTGGTGTCTCTAAGCAAATTTAATTGACTATGGTGGAACAAACTTTATTCATGAACTTTGCTAAACTCATTTTTTTTTCTCCAAAATTTTACTCTGGAAATTTTCAAACATATAGAAAATAGACTTGTGTAACAAACTTTTATGTGCCCGTTATCCAGCTTTAACCATTACAGTAAGTTTTTGAATTTCCTTAACTCGTATTTAATTATAATACTTTTTATATATTCTTTTGTATTTTCTGTATACACAAGCATACTATTTGTAAGTAATGGCAGTCTTATTTCCTTCTTCTGAGGTTATTTATTCATTTATTTCCTATTCATGCTGCTGAGAATATTCAGAACAATGTTGAAAAACATTATAATAACATTCTTACCATGGTGGTGAGCCTGACCATTGCTTTTTGTTTTCATCAAATGACACTTACAGAAGATCAATTCTTATGTATTTGTCATAAAAATCAACGTCTTAGCTAAGTTAAAGCATGTTTATGCTGAAATATTTGTATAATTTGAGCAATGCTAGCCATAAATATAATAAATTCAGAACAAGGTTTTTTTTTAAAAAGCACTACAAACATGTCAATAGGTAGTCTGTGTTTATATGTGGTACTTACACATTTAAACTTAATTCTCAGCATTTACTTTATGGTTACTGCTGTAACTTAAAAAGTCTCACCAAGGGATAAGGCATAGCTACCTACAAACTGGCATATTTGTTAATTTTTTAGTTTGTGAAAATATCTTGAACTCATTTATACAGGGACCAAATTTCAACTCAGACAGTAATCAGCTTTTTAGTGAACCTCATAGTTTGCAACTGCATTTGGGCAACAGAAAATATGAAAGAATTTCTAACTATGGGAATTACATGTTTAAAAAATTTAGCATTTAATTTTATTTTATGTTATTTAACATTCTAGGGATTTTCATCAGCAATTTCCATGTAATTTTAGGTGCATTTGGGAATTTGGCATTCTCAGTAGAGCTGTTAGCATAGAAAACCTTATCGATGGAATAAGTACATTTAATAGCACATGTGAAGGGATCGTTCTAAAATTGACTTCGAGGGCTTCATTTTCCACTACTGGACTGGGTCGCTCAACATGGGTGTTATTGTTCCTGATGTTAGGGCATATTCTCTTTTTACAATAAAATTATGACTGTCAGAAGATTTTAACTTGACATATGTGGCATCTCTGCCTCCATAACCTCCATAGGATTGTTTCGCTCCATAGAGTATGTTCGTGTGAAATCCTATTTCATTGCCTTAGGAGCTTCAATAGTTTCTTGTCAGTCACTGCAGCTGGGTTCCTGTGCTTGGCCACAGCCCCTACTCCAGAGCCAGCCCCTCTCCTTTTCCTGATGTATATATTTCCTGATATATATATATATACACACACACACACACACACACACATTCTATTTATATTATTGAATATAAATGCTATTTATATTTATTGAATACACATATATATTCTATTTATATTTACTGAATATTCAATAAAATATATATATTCAAATGCAGAGTAATAACATAGATTTAAATATATATAAATATATTTAAAAATACATTAAAAATATATTTCAAGACCATGTTATTGCTCTGCATTTTGAATGGAATTAATGCATCAATGTGTGACTATTGTGTCATTTTGACCAGAAGTCAAATTTGGGGTCACTGTAGCAAAAGGTGAAGGAAAAACTGGAGGTTTGTAGTCATGGACACAAAGCAATTGTGTAAATCTTTGGGACTGAACTGGCACCATAGAACTGGAGAAGGGAAGAATAATCTTCTAAATCAGCAGGCTAGCTAGAGTCCTCTGAATCTTCACCCTAACTCAGAGTTTTGGGGACTAAGGATGTATTAGAAAAGGGCAGGTCTTAATTTAACTTAATATGTTCATAGAACTTTCTGGAAAGGATTAGGACGTTCTTTTCCAACAGAGGTGAGATTCTGAGAGGACTGGATTAGAATCTAGGTATTGTGTGTCAAGATGAGCATGTCAGGATGGGAGGGGGACACAGGGTCCCACTAAGACATACATTGAGCTGGCAGTTATCATGAGAAGAGGACTGATACTGTGTACTTACAAGATTTATGGAAATGCATTGGGGAATGGCAATCAACCCTTAGAAGGAAGTGAAGAGATGAAGAGAAGGAGTGTGAAAAGGTATATGTACACAAGAGAGAAAACATACTAAATCAGAGAGTGAAAAAATGTGAATATTTCTGTGAGTCCACATTTTCCCCAAAGCTGAAAGGATTTGTGGATGCATGAGTTGCCCCATGAAAATTATCCAGCATGTTGCTCACCCACAAGATTTGCAGGTCTATGGAGGAGTACAATAATGGCAGTGATGACAGTCATGTAAAATGACACTCATGTCTTCTTTTCAAAATCAGTAACACATAGAACTCTTCTTCCATCACATTTGATTTCATGTTTAATACAGTATGCAGCAGCTGATCATGTATATCCCCTTATAATTGAGAGATCAACAAGACACGACTTTATAATAACTGTGTACGGGGAGTTTTTTATTCATTCACCCACTCATTCAGGTATTTAGAAAGTATCTATTAAGGGCTTATCGAGTGCCAGGATGTAGTCTAGGCCCTGGAAGTACATCAATGTGCAAAATCATCAAATTTGGTTTGTAGTAAATGGAAATGAAAGGAAGAAACAGAAAAACTGTGTGTACTTCCTAAAGTGTTCTAGTAGTGGTGGAAGAAAAATAACCAAGACATAGTCTTTTAATCACTAGTTTTCTGGCTCTTCCTTCAACTAATTCAACTATGAAACATAATGTATATAGAACATACATATTTGTTTGCATGTGACTGCTAGGAGTTTATGGGGGTACACAAAAATAAATACAATCAGATTTCATTCTTCAAGAGACACACAGTTTCAAAGGGAGACATATGTGTGATTACAAACAAAATGGTACAAACATGAGTTTGACAGAGCTAAATGCTGGGAACTCTGGAGCACATAGTAGATGCAGTTCCCTGTGCTGGAAGGAATAGGAAAGGCTTTTTACAAAGGACCTCTGAGCTGACTCTGGGGGGAGTGGGAACTGGCCAGTGTTGGTGGTGGAGGAAGCAGTGTTCAGGTCGGGAGAGGGAAATGTGCAAATACGTCTCCTGATACGCTCCTAGTGCCACCATGGTGTTACCATCTCCTATTCTCATCTGCTGGCTTTCATAAAATTATGTTCTCTTTCTTCTTAATGGACACACTAGAAAATTTTTTCTTTGCCAGTCTCCTGTGTCTGACAGAGGACAGGCCAGTGAATAACTTTAGGTATGGGTTGTGCAATGTCTGGGAAGAAGCAAGAGGAAGCCTGTTGGGATGCTGGAATGTTTTAGATCATGATGTATGTGTTGGTTACACGTGCCAAACTCTATTCGGCCATATGCTTATTAATGCATTTCCAGCATTTTACTATGTGCATACTAGACTTCAATGAAACAAGGGGAAAAAAAGCCTCCTAACCCAATGATATTAATGTCAGTCCTATGACACTAATTTCTATGTGGAGCTGTTTAGCACTTGGCATCAAATGTATTTTGTTTTGTGTTGTGTTGTTTTGTTTGTTCTCTGTTCATTTCTTGTATGAGAATGTTTTCAGAAATCAGATTTTAAATGACATTGAAGATCTCAATTTTGTTTTAGGTTCATTTGTCCTCTTCTGTGGAATCTCTATGGCTTTAAGTTGGAAATATATAAAATCACACACAGGGTGCAGCTGGCTTTATATTTTAGAAGCTTCCTTTGCATACAGCCTGTGGAGCATGTGTTTTTGTTTCTCTCTGTAAGTGCCCTGTGGCAGGGGATAATTCTACCATTTCTCTTTGTAGTATCTGGGAGATTGAGTTGTGTACACAGTCTGAGTCCTCAATAAATATTGCTGAGAGGGAACAAGTGTGAATTTTTTTTCCATTTTGATTTATGAGCCTCTTAGAAAGGAGGGAGGAAAGACCTAAATAGTATACTTAAGTAATCTTATTTCTCCCCATGCCCCGTAAACAGTTTGAAAGAGGAAAAGAAAGAAAATACTCTTGAAGGTTGATTGCGGGTCCACAGAACAAATTAGACTTACTCAAGTTTTATGAATCTCCAAATAGCAAGTTTATATAGATTTGCTGGAGTTTAGATATACGTATCTGCCAAACAAGGTAACTTTGAAAGAAAATAGTTGTTTTGCAATTTTTTCAGGTCAGAAATTGAGTATTTAGCTAAGCTTTTGCTCTTAGAAATTATCAGGAAAAATATGCCATCTATGTTGTAATTGTACAACAAACCCAATGAAGAGATCTCATTTCAGGTAAAGCAACTCACAGGTCCCCTGAACCTCCATGTAAGCATAAAGAAAATTGCATTAGTTTGTTCCCATGCTGCTAATAAAGACATAATTGAAACTGGGTAATTTATAAAGGAAAGAGCTTTAATTGACTCACAGTTCCACATGGCTGGGGAGGCCTCACAATCATAGCAGAAGGTGAATGAGGAGCAAAGTCACATCTTACATGGCAGCAGGCAAGAGATTGTGTTCAGGGGAACTCACCTTTATAAAACCATCAGATCTCATGAGACTTTTTCACTATCACAAGAACAGTATGGGACAGATGCGTCCCATGATTCAATTACCTCCCACTGGGTCCCTCTCATGACACCTGGGAATTATAGGCGCTACAATTCAAGATGAGATTTGAGTCGGGACACAGGCAAACTGTACCATAAGCCTGAGTTTTTTTCATGTTGCTCTTACTTGGTGATATTTGAGGCCAGCCAAGGCAGAACTTATTGAGCACTTTCAGAACCCTTCAAGAGCTCTCTTTTTCTTGCTGACCCCTGTATCTAATTCTCTCTTATTCCTACTAGAGTTGCCAGTGACCACACACTGGCCCTGTGGCCTAAGACCCTTTGCTGTTGGTCCCCACCTTGGGCTATGCTGCATGTCATTAAATAATGCTTGGTCATGCGTTGTCTATATTTAATTCTTTTCCTTGGCATCCTGAACTTTGCCATCCAAAGATTATTTGCTGATTCCAGAACCAAGCTATGCAAATATGTTTATGTATGCAATTTTTCTAATGTAAGATGTATTATACTATGCTTCTCCTTTTTACTTTCTTTTTTTTATTATTATACTTTTAAGTTCTAGGGTACATGTGCACAACGTGCAGATTTGTTACATATGTATAGATGTGCTGTGTTGGTGTGCTGCACCCATTAACTCGTCATTTACATTAGGTATTTCTCCGAATGCTATCCCTTCCCCATCCCCACAACCCATGACAGGCCCCAGTGTGTGATATTCCCCACCCCTTGTCCTTTTTCATAAATCAAATGTATGTGAAAGTGAAAACGTTTTGCTGGGCCGGGTGTGGTGGCTCACGCCTGTAATCCTGGCACTTTGAGAGGCCAATGTGAGTGGATCACAAGGTCAAGAGATTGAGACCATCCTGGCCAACATGGTGAAACCCTGTCTCTACTAAAAATACAAAAATCAGCTGGGTGTGGTGGTATGCACCTGTCATCCCAGCTACTCAGGAGACTGAGGCAGGAGAATCGCTTGAACCTGGGAGTCAGAGGTTGCAGTGAGCAGAGATTGTGCCACTGCACTCCAGCCTGGCTACAGAGTGAGACTCTATCTAAAAAAAAAAAAAAAGAAAGAAAGAAAGAAACAAAGAAAATGCCTAGCTGCAAAACACAGAAAAAACATAGATAATCATTCATAAGAGAATAAAATGTTTTCAAAATCTCTCCACCATTAACCCCCACATATGCACATACACTCACACATGTACACACACATATATATACATTACACATATTATTTGCTTTTTTAATTTAAACAATATTTACTTAAAATGTTTCACGTCAGTAAATATATTTCCATAACATTTTTCTTTGTGTCTGGAAAGCATTCCACTTTATGAATAAACTATCATTTTATTACTTTATGAATAAACTAATCATTTATTTACAGTCTCTTACTGTTACACATTTTTGCTATATTAAATTAATAGGGAATCCTTACAATACATATGTTTCTCATCAACAATTTTTTTAAAGCTTCTTAGAATATCCAAGTCAAAGACGTGTTAAAAAAAAAACCCTAGCACTGATCCCGGAGCAAGATGGCTGAATAGGAGCAGCTCCAGCCTCCAGCTCCCAGTGCAAGTGACACAGAGAACAGGTGATTTCTGCATTTTCAACTGAGGTACAGGGTTTATCTCACTGGAGAGTGCTGGACAATCGGTGCTGGTCAGCTGGTGCAGCCCGACCAGTGAGAACTGAAGCAGGGCGAGCCATCGCCTCACCCGGAAAGCACAAGGGGGAAGGGAATTCCTTTTCCTAGCCAAGGGAAACTGAGACACACAACACCTGGAAAATCGGGTAACTCCCACCCTAATACTGCACTTTACCAAGGGTCTTAGCAAATGGCACCCCAGGAGATTATATCCCACACCTGGCCCAGAGGGTCCCATGCCCACAGAGCCTCCCTCGTTGCTAGCACAGCAGTCTGAGATCTAACTGCAAGGCAGCAGCGAGGCTGGGGGAGGGGTGCCCGCCATTGCTGAGGCTTAAGTAGGTAAACACACCTGCAGGGAAGCTCGAACTGGGTGAAGCCCACTGCAGCTCAAGGGGGCCTGCATGTCTCTGTAGACTCCATCTCTGGGGACAGGGCATAGCTAAACAAAAAGCAGCAGAAACCTTGGCAGAGGTAAATGACCCTGTCTGACAGCTTTGAAGAGAACAGTGGATCTCCCAGTACAGAGGCTGAGATCTGAGAACAAACAGATTGCCTGCTCAAGTAGGTCCCTGACCCCTGAGTAGCCTAACTGGGAGACATTCCCCACTAGGTGCAGACTGAAACCTCACACCTCACACAGCGGGGTACACCCCTGAGACGAAGCTTCCAGAGTAAGAATCAGACAGCAACACTGACCGTTCAGCAATATTCTATCTTCTGCAGCTGCCCATACACAGGCAAACAGGGTCTGGAGTGGACTTCAAGCAATCTCCAACAGACCTACAGCTGAGGGTCCTGACTGTTAGAAGGAAAACTAACAAACAGAAAGGACACCCACACCAAAACCCCATCAGTTCATCACCATCATCAAAGACCAAAGACAGATAAAACCACAAAGATGGGGAAAAAGCAGGGCAGAAAAGCTGGAAATTCAAAAAATCAGAGTGTGTCTTCCCCTCTAAAGCAATGCAGCTCATCGTCAGCAACAGATCAAAGCTGGATGGAGAATGACTTTGACGAGTTGAGAGAAGTCTTCAGTCGATCAAACTTCTCAGAGCTAAAGGAGGAACTATGTAACCAGCACAAAGAAACTAAAAATCTTGAAAAAAGAATGAAAGAATGGATAACTAGAATAATCAATGCGGAGAAGGCCATAAACAAACTGACAGAGATAAAAACCATGACACGAGAAATATGTGACAAATGCACAAGCTTCAGTAACCAACTCGATCAACTGGAAGAAAGAGTATCAATGGTTGAAGATCAAATGGATGAAATGAAGTGAGAAGATAAGTCTAGAGAAAAAAGAGGAAAAAGAAATGAACAAAGCCTCCAAGAAATATGGGATTATGTGAAAAGACCAAATGTACGTCTGACTGGGGTGCCTGAAAGTGAGGGGGAAAATGGAAACAAGTTGGAAAACACTCTTCAGGATATCATCCAGGAGAACTTCCCCAACCTAGTAGGGCAGGCCAACATTCAAATTCAGGAAATACAGAGAACACCACAAAGATACTCCTCGAGAAGAGCAACTCCAAGACACATAATTGCCAGATTCACCAAAGTTGAAATGAAGGAAAAAATGTTAAGGGCAGCCAGAGAGAAATGTCGGGTTACCCACAAAGGGAAGCCTATCAGACTAACAGTGGATCTCTAGGCAGAAACTCTCCAAGCCAGAAGAGAGTGGGGGCCAATATTCAACATTCTTAAAGAAGAGAACTTTCAACCCAGAATTTCATATCCAGCCAAACTAAGTTTCATAAGTGAAGGAGAAATAAAATCCTTTATAATCAATCAAATGCTGAGAGATGTTGTCATCACCAGGTCTGCCCTACAGGAGACCCTGAAGGAAGCACTAAACATGGAAAGAAACAACCAGTACCAGCCATTGCAAAAACATGCCAAAATGTAAAGACCATCAGTGCTAGGAAAAAACTGCATCAACTAACGAGCAAAATAACCAGCTAATATTACAATGACAGGATCAAGTTCACACATAAAAATATTAACCTTAAATGTAAATGAACTAAATGGTCCAATTAAAAGACACAGACTGGCAAACTGGATAAAGAGTCAAGACCCATCAGTCTGCTGTCTTCAGGAGACCCATCTCACATGCAGAGACACACATAGGCTCAAAATAAAGGGATGGAGGAAGATCTACCAAGCAAATGGAGAACAAAACAAAGCAGGGGTTGCAATCCTAGTCTCTGATAAAACAGACTTTAAACCAACAAAGATCAAAAGAGACAAAGAAGGGCATTACATAATGGTAAAAGGATCAATTCAACAGGAAGAGCTAACTATCCTAAATATATATGCACCCAACACAGGAGCACCCAGATCCATAAAACAAGTCCTTAGAGACTTACAAAGAGACTTAGACTCCCATACAATAATAATGGGACACTTCAACACCCCACTGTCAACATTAGACAGATCAATGAGACAGAATGTTAACAAGAATATCGTTGAACTCATTTCTGCACCAAGTGGACCTAATAGACATCTATAGAACTCTCCACCCCAAATCAACAGAGTATACATTCTTCTCAGCACCACATCACACTTATTCCAAAATTGACCACACAGTTGGAAGTAAAGCACTCCTCAGCAAATGTAAAAGAACAGAAATTATAACAAACTGTCTCTCAGACCACAGTGCAATCAAACTAGAACTCAGGCCTAAGAAAGTCAACCAAAACCACTCAACTACATGGAAACTGAACAACCTTCTCCTGAATGACTACTGGGTACATAACGAAATGAAAGCAGAAATAAAGATGTTCTTTGAAACCAATGAGAACAAAGATACAACATACCAGAATTTCTGGGACACATTTAAAGCAGTGTGTAGAGGGAAATTTATAGCACTAAATGCCCACAAGAGAAAGCTGGAAAGATCTAAAATTGACACTCTAACATCACAATTAAAAGAAGTAGAGAAACAAGAGCAAACACATTCAAAAGCTAGCAGACGGCAAGAAATAACTAAGATCAGAGCAGAACTGAAGGAGATAGAGACACAAAACCCCTCCAAAAATATCAATGAATCCAGGAGCTGGTTTTTTGAAAAGATCAACAAAATTGATAGACCGCTATCAAGACTAATAAAGAAGAAAAGAGAGAAGAATCAAATAGATGCAATAAAAAATGATAAAGGGGATATCACCACCGACCCCACAGAAATGCAAACTATCATCAGAGAATACTATAAACAACTCTATGCAAATAAACTAGAAAATGTAGAAGAAATGGATAATTTCCTGGATGCATACACTCTCCTAAGACTAAACCAGGAAGAAGTTGAATCCCTGAATAGACCAATAGCAGGCTCTGAAATTGAGGCAATAATTAATAGCCTACCAACCAAAACAAGTCCAGGACCAGATGGATTCATAGTCGAATTCTACCAGAGGTACAAGGAGGAGCTGGTACCATTCCTTCTGAAACTATTCCAATCAATAGAAAAAGAGGGAATCCTCCCTAACTCATTTTATGAGGCCAACATCATCCTGATACCAAAACCTGGCAGAGACACAACAAAAAAAGAGAATTTTAGACCAATATCCCTGATGAACATCGATGCAAAAATCCTCAATAAAATACTGGCAAACCGAATCCAGCAGCACATCAAAAAGCTTATCCACCATGATCAAGTGGGCTTTATCCCTGGGATGCAAGGCTGGTTCAACATTCGCAAATCAATAAACGTAATCCAGCATATAAACAGAACCAAAGACAAAAACCACATGATTATCTCAATAGATGCAGAAAACGCCTTTGAGAAAATTCAACAGCCCTTCATGCTAAAAACTCTCAATAAATTTGGTATTGATGGAACGTATCTCAAAATAATAAGAGCTATTTATGACAAACCCACAGCCAATATCATACTGAATGGGCAAAAACTGGAAGCATTCCCTTTGAAAACTGGCACAAGAGAGGGATGCCCTCTCTCACCACTCCTATTCAACATAGTGTTGGAAGTTCTGGCCAGGGCAATTAGGCAAGAGAAAGAAATAAAGGGTATTCAGTTAGGAAAAGAGGAAGTCAAATTGTCCCTGTTTGTAGATGACATGATTGTATATTTAGAAAACCCCATCATCTCAGCCCCAAATCTCCTTAAGCTGATAAGCAACTTCAGCAAAGTCTCAGGATACGTAATTAATATGCAAAAATCACAAGCATTTATACACCAGTAACAGACAAACAGAGAGCCAAATCATGAATGAACTTCCATTCACAATTGCTTCAAAGAGAATAAAATATCTAGGAATCCAACTTACAAGGGATGTGAAGGACCTCTTCAAGGAGAACTACAAACCACTGCTTAGTGAAATAAAAGAGGACACAAACAAATGGAAGAACATATCATGCTCATGGATAGGAAGAATCAATATTGTGAAAATGGCCATACTGCCCAAGGTAATTTATAGATTCAATGCCATCCCCATCAAGCTACCAGTAACTTTCTTCACAGAAGTGGAAAAAACTGCTTTAAAGTTCATATGGAACCAAAAAAGACCCCACATTGCCAAGACAATCCTAAGTCAAAAGAACAAAGTTGGAGGCATCATGCTACCTGACTTCAAACTATACTACAAGGCTACAGTAACCAAAACAGCATGATACTGGTACCAAAACAGAGATATAGACCAATGGAACAGAACAGAGCCCTCAGAAATAATACCACACATCTACAGCCATCTGATCTTTGACAAACCTGACAAAAACAAGGATTCCCTATTTAATAAATGTTGCTGGGAAAATTGGCTAGCCATAAGTAGGAAGCTGAAACTAGATCCTTTCCTTACTCCTTATACAAAAATTAATTCAAGATGGATTAGAGACTTAAATGTTAGTCCTAATATCATAAAAACCCTAGAAGAAAACCTAGATAATACCATTCAGGACATAGGCATGGGCAAGGACTTCATTTCTAAAACACTAAAAACAATGCGAACAAAAGCCAAATTGGCAAATGGGATCTAATTAAACTAAAGAGCTTCTGCACAGCAAAAGAAACTACCATCAGAGTGAACAGGCAACCTACAGAATGGGAGAAAATTTTTGCAATCTACTCATCTGACAAAGGGCTAATATCCAGAACCTACAAGGAACTCAAACAAATTTACAAGAAAAAAACAAACAACCCCATCAAAAAGTGGGCAAAGGATATGAACAGACATTTCTCAAAAGAAGACATTCATACAGCCAACAGACACATGAAAAAATGCTCGTCATCACTGGTCATCAGAGAAATGCAAATCAAAACCACAATGAGATACCATCTCACACCAGTTAGAATGGCAATCATTAAAAAGTCAAGAAACAACAGGTGCTGGAGAGGATGTGGAGAAATAGGAACACTTTTACACTGTTGGTGGGATTGTAAACTAGTTCAACTATTGTGGAAAACAGTATGGCGATTCCTAAAGGATCTAGAACTAGAAGTACCATATGACCCAGCCATCACATTACTGGGCATATACCCAAAGGATTGTGAATCATGCTGTTATAAAGACACATGCACATATGTGTTTATTGCAGCACTATTCACAATAGCAAAGACTTGGAATCATCTCAAATGTCCATCAGTGACAGACTGGATTAAGAAAATGTGGCACATATACACCATGGAATACTATGCAGCCATAAAAAAAGATGAGTTCGTGTCCTTTGTAGGGACATGGGTGCAGCTGGAAGCCATCACTCTCAGCAAACTTTCGCAAGAACAGAAAACCAAACACCGCATGTTCTCACTCATAGGTGGGAACTGAACAATGAGATCACTTGGACATGAGAAGGGGAACATCACACACCGGGGCCTATTATGGGGAGGAGGGAGGGGGAAGGATTGCATTGGTAGTTATAACTGATGTAAATGACGAGTTGATGGGTGCTAATGAGTTGATGGGTGTAGCACACCAACGTGGCACATGTGTACATATGTAACAAACCTGCACATTGTGCACATGTACCCTAGAACTTAAAGTATTAAAAAAAAAAAAAAAAACCTAGCGCTTTTGGATCTAGCTTATTTTTTATTACAAAAAGGAATGTATGTCCATTGTAAAATTCCAAATAGCATATAAGGAAAAATAAGTTCCCCTTCCATCTGAGCCTCCTACTTCTCCCCATAGGCAACCAGTGTTGTATATCTCTTTTATTTCTCTCTGGAAATACTCCATGCAAACACATACGTGGAGTATATCATTTTCTTTTTATACAAATGGATATGTATTTGTGTGTGTGTGTGTGTGTGTGTATGTAATTTTGTACCTTTATTTTGGAAATTTTTAAAAATGTATTTTGGAGCTTCTTTCAGTTTAGGACACATAGATCTAACTCATGTTGTTTTATGGACACATAGTAAACAAAGTATAAATATATGAAATTTGATATAATTAGTAGGCTGTTGATGAAGTTTGACTGTTTCTTTTGTGGAGATAAACACAACAACAACAAATACTCTTGCACATATGGCTTTTTGCACAAATATGAGAGTTAATGAATTCTAAGAATTTTAAGGCTTTTGATAAATACTGACAAACTTTTATTTAAAAGAGAGTTTACACTGCCATGGAAAAAATGCTCCTCCCACCCAGCCCACCACCTCCTTTCACATGAAGATTTTAGAGATGGTATTTAAAGCCTGAGGACTGAGGGTAAAGTTGGCATTTTTCAGTCCCTGGAGAAGAAACTTGGGTAAAGACAGCATTCCTTTAATATCCCTCCATTTCTGTGCGGAAGAAGCCAACTGCTAAGCCTACATGAACATTTTAGTGCTGCTGTTTGTGGCTGTGCTCCTCAGAGACGTTTTAACCTCAGCTCCTTCTCAATGGAAAGGCACCATAATTCTGCCTGATCAAATCGCTTCGTCTATTTCTTTGCCCACCATAGCAACCGTGCTTCTTACCGTGATTTTCTTAATTTTTTTCTTGGATCTTTCTTTTAGATATCTTAATCTTTTTTATCTACAATGTAAATTCTGTGAGAGCAGTTGATTATTTTGTTCACTGCTATATCCCTGAATCTATCTAGTCCATAGTAATGACTTAAAAAGGTTTTGTTGAAAGAATGAGTCCACTCAAACAACAGAAGTTTCTAAAAATCTCCATACAGCTTTACATACTTCCCCATCATAAGTTTTGCACCATTGTCTTGGGTTTTGTTACCCTCTGACTAAAGCTGGGATTTAAAACATCTATGTTTGGAAGATGAACTTCAGAGGGTGTGTGAAACCCCAGGGCTTTCAGGCCAGGTCTGGGGTACATGTCTGAATGTGCATTTGCTGGGGTGGGAGGAGGAGAAGGTTCCTAGTGCTTGTGGAAACTAAATGGTTAATTCTTTTTAATCTTTCTCTCAACAATAATTTGGCATAAATGATGCTGAAACAGATGTATTGGGAATGATTCTTTTCAGAGACTGGCAAACTAGGTGTGACCACTTGGCTCTAGATAAATATTACCTAGATTTAAAACTAGATAAAACTCAGATTAATCAGAGTTTTGGGTAACTATAGGGCAAGCAAAGTTATGGGCAGCAAAGAAACCCTTACTATTTAGAACCATAATCTTTCTTTTGGGTTGATAATGATGGCTGCAATTTTTTTGAAAAAAAAATAAAAGGGTGACATTTGCATATTCACTTTGAAAGAGAGATAATCAAGCCTATATTATAAAACATTAAAAATAAAGTATATTAATTATTTTGATCAGTGTCACTTACAGATGAATAAAGTGGATGAAATATGATATTTTATAATTTAAAAATTTTCATGTGATCTTTCTGATTTTAGAAAAGAAGAATCTGAGTGTAAAGTGGATTAATAAAATGATTTAATCACATTTTTAATGTTTCTCTCTTCAAAGAGAATTTCTAATAACTTATATTTTGGACATAAAATTGCTACTTGTGTGAAACTATGGGGATAAATGAAAACTCAGAGTGTGTTCTTTTTGAGCAGGGATTTTTTTTTTTTTTTTTTTTTTAAACATGTGAGAGGAAATGGATAGTGATTTGTCTTTGGGTTAAGTATCGTACTGAGAAGATGGACAGTTCAAGGCCCAAGAAAGTGGGCTGCTGGAAAAACATAATGAGGAGAAGAAAACTTTGGAGCAAATGTTTGAGAAAGCTGTCAGAAAGTAATAAAGACAGCAATAACATCTTATTTTCAGAATCAGTATTAACATGTCACTCAGGTACCAAAATTCATTCAGGAGAAACAAAGAGGATTGGATTAAATTAATTTGGACTAGATTTTAGGAATGAATTGTTTGATCTTTTAAACAGGACATTTTCATTCATTTATTTGTTCTATATTAATATAGCATCTACTATATCTTAGTGCTAGGTATTTAGGAAGACAGACCTTTGGCAACTTTGGTAAATGCCGGGAGGTTACCTGGTTAAAGTATAGCAAATTTAGAGTGTTTTAGGTTTTTAGAGGGGAAGCTGAAAATGAGACAGATCCTTACCATGGTCAATTTTATAATCAATTAAAATTATAATTTTTCTATAACCCCTCTACACAGGTAGGAAAAATAAGCTACCAAAGGGTACATGATCCTGGACCTCAGATTCTCCAGTTTAGCTGAAGTTAACCTCACTATTGATGTTCATCTAGACTTTCATTAACCTCTGACCAATGCTGAATATGCTTCAGGTGAAAAGAAGTAAAGATTTTATTGTAACATGAACAAATTGCCCTGTTTAAATTTTAAATGTTTACTAATGGAACATAGGCCGGGTAACACATACATGGAGTAATTAGACAGTAAGCTGCTATATGGGAGCCTATTAACTGCAAAATGAATTTGACCAGAGATTGATTTTTTTTAAGCATTTCTTAATTAACAAAGAATGAGCAAGATAAATCTGAAAGATGAAGAGTTACACTGAGTTTTAAATAGTGACCAATTTGGACACAGAAGTTCACTGTGTATTCTTTTCAATACATGAAAATGATCCAGCATGGTTAAACACGTTTCATATTTTACATTTTCTTACCAAAAGTGAAACACCCACATTTACATGATTTCCCTAAGTTATGCTGTATGTTAAGGTGGAAAATTTATAATAAATATCTAATGCTGTATCATTATGTAATGGATTTAACGGTTCGACAATTGGGAATGATAGAGTCCTTCTATGAGCAACTTTTAGAAGAATGTCTACTTAGTACACAATCTTATATATGAAATAAGCTTTCCAGTTGCCCAAGGATATTTATTAATCATGTGTTTCTTGTTTTAGTCCTAGTTTTAATACTAGAGCTATGATATAGACTTTATAAAAACACACATACACACACACTCTTCATCAAAGTTAGAACAAATTATGCTCAGTCAAAATAACTACAGTTTCCATTAATAGAAATTTGGAATGGCTGATATCCAGACTTATATCCATGTAATAGTTTTAAAATAGACTATTATTGCTAAATGTAAGTATTCTTTAACAACAGCAAATAAAACATGATTTAAATAGGTAACTTTTAATATCCTCCTTATTTTTAATAAATCTTAATTTTGAAAATTTGGATGAAGGGAACTCTACTTGTTACCAATAAGACATGGTTTATTAACATTTGTGCATCAGATTTATAGTTATTTTTATAATAAAATTGGGCATTTTTTTATACAACTGGGCCATCTTCATGAAGAAGCTAAAAATTTGCATGATGATAGCTTACATTGGTTTCAGAGATAAGTCATTATTTCTTTATCTTTTGTTTTCATTTTCCCTTATAAGCTGAGATGATTTGGCCAGCCTAATGGTTGCCCTATTTATGGTACAGTTTTTGTACCTTGACCAAAACTATGACCTTTTAAAACTAATATGTTTGATGTACCTATTCAAACTTTTTTGGATAAATACCTTATTAAAGAAATACCTCCAGGCTGCAGCGTGGTGGCTCATGCCTGTAATCCCAACACTTTGGAGTCCAAGGTGGGGAGATCACTTGAGTCCAAGAGATCAAGATCAGCCTCAGGTCGGGCGTGGTGGCTCACGCCCATAATTCCAGCACTTTGGGAGTCCGAGGCAGGCGGATCACTTGTGGTAACTTGAGGGCCAGACCAGCCTGGTCAACCTGGTGAAACCCCATCTCTACTAAAAATAAATAAGTTAGCCGGGCATGGTGGCACATGCTGGTTGTACCAGCTACTTGGGAGGCCGAGGCATGAGAATCTCTTGAACCTGAGAGGCAGAGGTTGTAGTGAGCCAACATCGCACCACTGCACTCCAGCCTGGGCGACAGAGCGAGACTCTGTCACAGCAGCAAAACAAAACAAAAACCAAAAACTCCAAAACAAGCCGGAGCAACATGGTGAAACTCTGTCTCTACTAAAAATGCAAAAATTAGCAGAGTGTAGTGGCACAGGCCTGTAAACCTGGAGGCAGAGGTTGCAATGAGCCGAGATTGCACCCCTGCACTCCAGCCTGGGCGACAGAGGGAGACTCTGTCTCAATAAATAAATAAATAAATAAATAAATAAATAAATAAATAAATAAATAAATAAAATACAAAAAGAAAAATCTCTCTCTCTTCCAGCCTACTCCCCTCTTCTAACTTTATAAATCTTTTCTTCTCTTATTACCATTTTCTTTTAAATAAGTGGATACCCACTTAGTCTTATCTTAATCTCAATCTTAATTTTATCTTAATCAGATTAAAAAATTATTTAGCATGTAAAATAACCCTCTTAACAACAGGGCAGTCTAAGAGACTGACATTTCTAGGAGTTATCTTCTTGCCTGTCTCTCTGAAGTGACTTATGAATCTGAAGGTACAGTGAGTAAGTCCCCTTACAGCGGGTGGCTGGGAGATTACTCCTAAGGCTGACTCTGCAGGTTATCTATCTCCCTCTGCCTCTCTTTCATTCCTTTTCCCTTTTCTTTTCTTTCTAGCCAAAAAAAAATTCTTAATGACATATAAAATGACAAAACTCCCATGAAAACTTTAATGCTAATATTGTTCCTCTGAGAAACGATGAGCTAAATAATCACTTTAGACAGAAGAACCAATAGAAATGAATGCAAAGTGCGATAGGAATCCTAGCTACAGCCCAAGTTATGTTGATTGCCGAGGTTCAAAGATGTGTGAGCCTGTCAGCTGGACTGGAAGGGGTGGTCCGCCAAAAATCTCTTTTTGGAGGGACTGGGGATCTTACTAATAGATAACTCATCCTATGCAAAGGAGTTGCCATGCATAAGAAGCTTGATCCAATAACAACACCTAGGACTCCTGAAGGGAAGAGAGTCTCTGGGCCTTTCTCAGGTGGCAGTGTCTATTACCCAGGAGAATTCTTCCCCCTGTACCAATTGGACTCATGCCTGAGTCTTACAGTGACTCTTGAGCAGGATCTGTAAGTTAAAATAAAAAGACATGTTTGTCAAAGTGAAGACTGGAGACACAGCACAATGTTTTGGTTGCAGCCATTTAACATAATGTAATACATGAAGAGAGAGAAAGACATTCTTATCCATTTTACAGGCCAACAGCCAATGACATTGGTTCTTCATGGGCTCAGATATATAAACAGTAGTAGTAAGCTATGGTGTGTATAAGGACAGTAGTGCCCAAAGATAATGCCGTATCCAGCAGACCCAGTGTCTGGCAGCTAAAGATGTGTGTGCTGGAGGGGCAGTGGCATGCTGTAAAGATGAAATGTGCGGTGCTGAAGTCAGCAGGTATAGCATGCTGGGGAACCACACCCATGTATGAGCCAATTGGAGACACCTGAAATACATGGAGCTGAGGGGCTTTACAGAGATCTTAACTGTTGGAGGGGAAAAGCAGTGATATTTATGCTATTACTACAAATGGACTCGAAGAAACTCGGCCACCCAGAAGCAGCACACAATAATGCTGCCACACATCAATATTTTAGTTCCCCATCCCATTTCCATTCAGTCCACTTTTTAAGAAGATAGAATAATGACTGCTACGGGAAGAAAAATAGGTCACCAGTTTGATAAGGAAGAGGATAGATGGTGAAGTGTGGGGGCGGGAAAGAGCCAGCAGAATTAACAAAGGTAATTAAGGTAGCAGAAGCGAGAGTAGCTGGTTTTCACATTGCCAAATATATTTCAACTGAGCAAAAAGGAGAGTTATTCACATACATGTATTCACAGAAGGCAGAAACAGAGAACAAAAATAACCATGAAAACCGACACTGGAGATTAAAGAGGAGGAAATAGGGTACTTAATTCTTGTCTTCAGTGTAGCTTTTTTCCCCAAGCTGAAAAACGACTGTGAATTGTATAAGCAAAGCTGGAATAAAAATTACCGTGAAATAATGCTAACTTTTTAGCAGCCTCCTTTAAGTGCATCCTCCTTATTTGTCAATTCACCTGCCAAGCATACAAGAACATTATTTTTTTTTTTTCCTCCTTGAACTACCCACAGATTGGGCAATCTTTGTGCACTGAAAGCATGTGTTTCTTCATGCATTTGGTGCATGCTGAATAGGGCTGTCCTTTTTCCAAATTATCATCTGCTTGCCCGGGCAATTTCCATGAGCAAATATGGGTATTTGCACACGCAAATGGAAGTGCATGAAAATAATATGTGCTTGGTATTAGTGGGCCCAGCCAGGGTTTGGCTTTTTGGAGTTAAAAGCCCTGTAAATGCCTCATGGATTTCTAAGGAAGCTTCATTTAGCAAGCACAATTCATGAGCCAAGCCAAGGAGTTATAATTCCATTAGCTAAACATCTCTTTGTGAAGAAAATAGATTTTTTTAAAGGACTTGAATTTCTAGAATGATTTAAAAGGCAACATTTTACTAGGATATGGTATAAGGTAACTTTTGGCTCTGAAGTATTTACTAATATGTTATGAGTTTGAGATGTACGGTGCAACTTTCCATTTCCTCTTAAAGTGTCACTGGAAAGGTTATATAGTTATGAAAAACAAAAATGAGAGCTTAAACATTCAGGGTTATATTGCCAAATAATATCTGAAATGCAAAGGATTATAAAAATTAGCAAAGATTAGTCATTACACAGAGCCAAGCTTCCTCTCAGAGGACATAAAATATTTCAATACTTTGGGAAATCAATTTACTATTTTACCAGTGCAGTATTCTAGTGTATATGTCTTATAGCTACGCTCACACACATATCCATATTTTGAGGAATCTATTAATTTCTTCTTGCCAGAAATCTTCTAGCCATGGCTTAAGAAGTGACTTCTGGTCTCTCTAATTGTTCTAGAATCTTTTAAAGCCTCCCAGCTCACAGACTCTTAAGTCTGAATCTTGCCTTTCATGACACCAGCACAAAATCCTAAAATGTATTTTTCAGTTTGCATTTTCACAAAATAATTTTCTAGTTAAGCTATTTTGAAGTATCATTTAGGAATTTCTGCTTTCTTATACATTATCTTTTCTCAACACTATGTTTTTAAATGAAAAAGAATACTTTACAAGGGGGAAAGGCAGGTTTTACTGATCCTTCCAAATGCAAAACAACTGAGTAACAAGTGAAAAACTGAATTAATCAACTGGAATTGGTATATGCCATAATGAGTAATGAATGAGTCAAATGATGTTTTCCTCATTATTTCTCATCAGTGGTTTTCTTGAATGGAGGTGGGAGACTGAATCTTCTAGAGAGGGCTGCAACACAACTTCCTATCCTACATACTATTTTAGAACCTTGCCACAGTCCTCTCAGGAAAGAATGTCAAATTCTCTCCTCTGTGAACCTGGGCCGCTTATGAGTTGCTTATCAATGGGAGAATGCAGTGGAAGTAACGCTGTGTGATTTCTGAGGCTGAATTAGAAGAGACAGTGCAACTCTGCTTTATTGGCCAGGACACTCAATTCCTGAAACCCTGACCCACCATGTAGAAGTCTGATCAACCTAAGCTTCCATCCTATGAGGAAGCCCAGGGCACAGGTAGAGGCCACTTGTAGGTGCTCCTGCCAACAGGCTGAGGTGCCAGGTGGCAGCCAGCATCCACCACCAGGCATATGGCGAAGATACCTCCAGATGACGTCAGCCCCCTGTTATTGATTCACCCCCGCCTTTGAGTCTTCTAGCTGAGAACCCTGACATCACAGAGCAGAGACAAGCCATTGCCACGAAGCCATGCCTGAATTACTGACTCACAGAAACTAATAGCTCAATATAATGTGCATGTTTGCTGCTAAGTTTTGGGTTACAGTTGCCCCTCCCTCTGTATCTATGGACCACATCCCTGGTTTCAGTAAGCTGCAGATCAAACATTTGAAAAAAAATTACAAAGTTACAGTATAACAACTATTTATACAACAATTACATTGTATTAGCTATTAGAGACAGAGATAATACCAAGTATACAGGAGGGTGTGTGTAGGTTATAGGCAAAAACTGTACCATTTTATATAGGGAACTTGAATGTCTGCAGATTTTTGGTGTCTACAGGGGCTCCTGTAACCAATTACCCACGGATACAGAGTGACTATAATTTGTTAGGTAGCACTGGTAACCAGAAATATCAACAAATTACTTGAGACAAAACGTTTAAATCTAAACAGTCAGACAGTATCATCTCATATTTCAGAGTCAATCTGGGAAAAGACGTTGGACTACTCATTTCCAAAATCCAGTGGCATTTCATAATTTTCCAGGGAGAAATTCTACTGGTTAATTATTTTTAAGTCAACATTCTCTATTTTAAAATGTTGTAGCTTAAGAAAAGTATATACAAGTTTATTTTTTAAAAGATTTCATTAATTGATCAGACTAGAGGATTCATTGCACAGAGTGCCCTTGGAACACACGTAATTTGAGCTTGGCCAACAGGCAGGTTGCTAGTATATGCGGATGCAGAGGCAGCTGCTTCCATTGTATTTTAACTGTTGTTTTCCTTTCTCATCCGCTTTCTTTTCCCTCCTTCTAGTCAGTGCCCACTTACAAAGTGGCTGTTGCATGTATGTGGTGTTCAGTCATGTGTGATAAGATGCAAAATGAGCTGGATGAGGTGGCTCACGCCTGCAATCCCAGCACTTTGGGAGGCCGAGGTGGGCGGATCACCTGAGGTGGTGAGTTCGAGACCAGCCGGACCAACATGGAGAAACCCTGCCTCTACTAAAAATACAAAAAAAAAATTAGCCGGGCATGGTGGCATATGTCTGTAATCCCAGCTCCTCGGGAGGCTGAGGCAGGAGAGTCGCTTGAACCCAGGAGGCAGAGGTTGCGGTGAGCCGAGATTACGCCATTGCACTCCAGCCTGGGCAACAAGAGTAAAACTCCATCTCGAAAGAAAAAAAAATGCAAAATGAAAGTGACTTATGTCTGGCCTCTCATCCTGTAATACTACATGTATTGGATCATGGGAAAAGTTACTTATATGTGAAATAAACATGAACTTTTAATTTCATCTCCTAAGTCATGATAAGAAAAAGCCAATAAATTCTTTTCACCAAATATTTTGAATCTTTTCACCAAATATTTGAATCTGAGAGTGCCTAATGCTGACGTTGAAAAGACAGGTCCATGGCTAGAGAAGTGCAACAGAAAAACACAGTAATAACTTTCCAGTATATAATATACATATTTAATGGACAAAAACAAGGAAAACTAAGAGGAATAAATAGTTAGGAGTGGAAAACAGAAGCATAAGATAAAGAAAGAAACTGCAGTGAGAAAAGAATTCTCAGCAATCGCTCCTGTATGCCAAGTGATTCCCGTATGTCCATAGGTAGACATGAGGCTCCTGCAGTCCTCTGTAAATTATGTGTATGATAGTTAAGTGAGAAATGGATTGAGTAGAATTATGGGAGCCAGTTAAGATTGGAATGATAATACGAGTTACTACAACTCTAGAGCACATAGGCTTAAGAATTGTGCAGGTGAGGAGTCAGTAAAGACATGTGAGGTCCTCATTCAGTTTTGTGTTTTTAAGCGTGCACTTCAAAATAGTGAAACTTTCAGAAAAAATTTGGGGGGTAACTTCTGTGTTAAATTCTCCTTGCCTACAAAGGAAACTCCATATTTTACAAAAAGCCTTAAAACTTACTTCTTTCTTCAAAATCCTCCGATGCCTGGCATGACTCATTATTGTCTATAAATCTACCTCCATAGCAACACAACTTTCATAAAACAGACCCTTCTTTCTACTGCCGCCTTGCTTTCTTGGTGACAGGGGACCAACGGAGGTTGGAGTGAGTGAGCCCCAGCGTGGAGAGAAAAGGATGAGGCTTTCTGACAAGCTCTGTTGGTTCTTAGTGGACATCAGACCAGTGGTAAATGCTGCTGCAGGAAGGAAGAGAGCAGCATCTGCTATCTGTAGTCTGCAGGAGCATTTGTTTCCTTCAGGGGCAGATGGGTTTGATTAGGATCCAGCTGGTTCTTTGTGGTTATTATGTTTGCCTCCTGGCCAGGGACCTGCACTAATAGGTGTTCAATTAATATTCAGTTGAATAAAATTTGAAAAAGGCGTCCTCTAACCTGCTAATTTCCTTTTCCAACACCTTACGATTTTCCTCCCACAGTGTCTCTGATTCTCTTCTCAGTGTGGTCACTGGAGCTGATTACACACAACTAAATATGGATAAAAACAACAACAATAATCATAATGCTGTTTGTAATGACAGCTAATTTTTGTTAAGTAATTCCCATATCAGGCATTGTTTTAAGCACTTATCGAATGCAGTCCTCACAACAACCCTTAATTAGGTCACTCTTTTCTTCTGAACTTCATGATGAGGAAGCGAAGGCCTAGAGGATCAGATGTCTCTGGGAAGCGAGGGCAGATGTGAGCAGAGGAAAGAGGGAGGAGTGCTGTGTGGCAGTAGGAGAGTCTCTTCTTGAGGATCCTGGCAGAATCTAAGGCTGTTTTACCCCTTCCAGTCATCTTTACTTTTCTATTTGGCCAAACTTCTATTTCCTTTTACTACTGTGGGAAAGTTGTATCTCTCTACCTCTCTGCACTACCCTATGCTCTAATCTCCCAGGTTTGTTTTGGATTTGTATTGCTCTCAAGCTATTAGAACTTAGAAAATCCATTTCTTTTTCAACAAATCTGACTTTTAAGGCTATATTCTTAGAAAAAAAGTCTAATTGGAGACTCACAACTGGGCAAGAACTGCTTTATTTTAGACTGTGACTCATCTCGAAAGTGAGAAATGCCATTGATTAAATGAATGGGAGCTCACAAGGAGACAGGATTGACGGAATGTAAAAAATACATTAGAAACTATCCTGCCTCATTTAAAGGAGTGTGTGGGGATAGTTTACTCTGTGTTTTGTTACTCTGTGCTAAATACATATAAACTTTCTACTGAGTGTCATTCACAGGCATTTGCCTGTCTGCTCTCTTTACCTTCTGTCTGTTTCCTCTGCTATTCTCATGTTTAATACCAAAAATAAAACTCAAAAAAGTGTTTACATGAATTTTGGTGAGGGCTTACTGTGGTCTCAGGTTTTCAGTTTACCTTCTCCTACACTCAGTGTCTTGAGTAATGAGACAGTGCCTGTTTTGATCCAGCATCTAACATGGCAATGGACATATAGGAGGTGTGCAATAAATATCTGGATGTTGGGAAATCATAAAATTATTGAACACAAGAATGTTCAGAGAACTAGTTTTTTTTTTCTTTCTCATTCAATCTAACTTCATTCCTGCTTGTCTGCCTTCCTCCTCCTCTTCCTCATTTTTCCTTTCTGTGGATATCTGTCTTGGCCAGAGTGGTTCCTGGAGTTTGGAATGCCAAAACCGAGCACAGGCAGGAAAATAATAGATCTAAGAGGCTGGAGGTTGAGGGAGAAGTCTCAAATGAAGAAAAAAGCTGGTGGACCAGAAGTGGTAGCAGAGGGAGTCAGAGGCTGGGTGGACAGTAGAATTGGTGGGGAATGGTGGCTCGAATAATCCAGGTTTGCAAACATATGAGGTGCAAAAAATGAACTAGGAAGAATAGTTATGAGAAGTTTGGCTGGTGATTATGAACAGAATTCTCTTTAAGATTTTAAACCACACAAGTGAAAAATGGCATTCCTTGCTTTATATTTATGTATTTTTTTGTGTGTTTTGACTAAATTTCTTTAAAACAATAGTCATGGCTTAACAGAGTTGTAATGTGTTAAAAGGACTATAAGAGAATGAGCTTCCTTTATGGGAAGGTCCCATCTTCTTTTCCTTCCTCTGCTAGTCACTAACATTCATTGACGTTTACTCTGTCCCAGACACTGTGTTAAATATTTGCATGATATTATTTAGTTTTCACAGTAACACTTAGAGGCAGAATCTTACTTAGTTTTCACAGTAACACTTAGAGGCAGAAATTATTATTTATATTATTCCAAAGAGAAAAACAAAGCTGAGAGAGGTAAAGTTGCTTATCCAAGTCACACAGTGACAAATACAGGATTTGACCATAGCTGCACCTAATGCAAAAATTCAGATTCTTAAGTTCTATGTAATACTCCTGAAGATATTAATTAATAATGTTTAATAGTACAGTTCTGGAACCATGAAAGTACTGGGAATTGATGCTCTCTGTTCTATGATATGGCTAATGATTCATACCACATGGTTTTTGCTTATCCCTTTGTGCTCTTCAAAATGCACTTGAATTGCAGTTACACAAGTTGCCAACATACTGGATTTTCTAGATTCTGCCTTTTTAGAGATTCATTGTGGTTCTCAAAGTGTGATTGGGGAACTCTGGAGATCCCTGTGGTGATTTTAGGAGGTCATCGAAGTCCCCAAACTACACGTCTGCAGATGCAGACATTAAAATCTTGCTGTCTTCTATTAAGATAGATGCTAAAGAAATTTACAAAATTTGAAACTGCCTCTTTTCTTAGAAATTTTTTTTGCTTTGGAAAATATAATTGTTAATAAAAATATGTTATTATGTTACTATATAAGTTTATTAAATCATTTTAGTTAGTAAATTAGTATTTAAAAAATTCTCAGTTTTAATTTCCAGTACTATAAATGTCAATGTAAATAAAAGCTCTTTTGGTTCCCAGACATAAAGTCTTGAGAACCACAGATATAGTTATTTACAAATCCATTTAGTGTACTTTTGAACACTCATTATGCTCAAGCATTGTGCCAGGTGGAAACAAAAAGGTAAATCTGACATAGTCTTTGGCTTGGAGTAGCTCCAAAGTTTACCTGTTAATGACATGTAAATATAATCATGGTATACTTAGTACTGCTATCGCAGAGATACAAACAAAATGCAAATCTTCTAAGTTGAATTTAATTCAGCATCCCAGTTACAATTCTGTAATACCTGAGGTAATTCCAACATTCCTGTTTTACAGATAAGGAACCTGAAGCTCAGACAGAAAGTGATGTGGGCAAGGTTTCACAGCTAGTGAGTGGGGAACGAGGGTAGCCAATTCAATCCATAGGATGTATTTATGTTATTGCCATGATTTCCTCACCTGTCTTTGTTTTTTTTTTAATTGAAACTACTTTTTATTTTTTTATTTTTATTTTTATTTTTAGTATTATACTTTAAGTTCTAGGGTACATATGCACAACGTGCAGGTTTGTTACATATGTATACTTGTGCCATGTTGGTGTGCTGCACCCATCAACTCATCAGCACCCATCAACTCATCATTTACATCAGGTATAACTCCCAAAGCCATCCATCCCCCCACCCCCCTCCCCATAATAGGCCCCAGTGTGTGATGTTCCCCTTCCTGAGTCCAAGTGATCTCACTGTTCAATTCCCCCTCACCTGTCTTTGTTAATCTTCAATGTTCTTGGATTGTATAATAAATATAAATCTCAGAATTTGAATTGCTGAAGAGAAGTAAATGAACAAATCTCTTTGGGACAATTTGTAAAGTATATCAGTGACCTTTATTAAACATAAGCTAAATCATTTGGAATAAATTACAATAAATTATGTTTTAGAGAGTAAGATTATTTGTTACTTATTTAAGATGGTAGTATGTGAATTTTCCCTTTACTTGCGTAAAGAACCCATTTCATTGTTAAGTTGAATATATGCAGTAACATCTTAAGAGGAATTTCTGTGTTTCCACTTTTGTTCAATTTCGTTAAAATGTAAAAAGAATGTGACTAAAAAACCCAAATCTCCAAATAAACATACAGATACATTAAGTAAAATGCAATAAATCTGCTGGGAAAATCACCCAGTGCCAACTGATAGGATTTCACTTTGTGCAAAACCATGTCCATTTCAGATGATGTTCAGTGCAATAAACGTGGCTCAGCAGAACTTTTATTCAATAAGGAAACCTTCATAAATACACACCTTGTGCATTTTACTTGATCTGACATAGAAGTGTATTTTGTTGAAACATAACTTTAAAAAGCTTATGAAGACATCCCATATATTCAGAAATATCATTCTTGCAGGGGAAAAAAGCATCAGCAGCCCCGTGAATCCTTTAATCATAGGCATTAAAGATGATCTGTTCAGAGACTGCAAGGCTGCTGACTCAAGTTAACATTTTCTTGGCTTGCTTCTGGGCTGCTAGCTATCTTTGCATGTGCATGATGCTGATGTAAAATGACATTTGCACCTGTTGTCGCCATCCTATGTTAATTAGCATAGTGCCCTAAGTAGTAACCAGGCCATCACATCCAAACAGAAGCCATTAACATATTGCAGCTGTCATGACTAAGAAAGATACTGGAGCTGGGAGATGTGCACATCCCTGCATACCTTGGCTCAGTTAGCAAAGCTCTCCCAATTGGAGTCACTTGGGAGAGGAAAAGAAGCGTGGGATGTAGCCAGTCAGGAGTGAAAGAATACATTTTACTGCAGGTTTACTTTCATGTATTATGCATAGCCTTCAAGGTCACTGCATGATCATTTATAAGATTTTAATGAGATATCAAAGTGGAAAGAATGGAATATAATTAGTGGAATCTTATTGAGAAGATAGACAGGTATAACAAAAGCCTCAAAATACAATGCAATCTTCCGAATTCTAGAGCTAAGTAGGAGACCGAACATCAAAATCACACTGGGGGGAGGGAAGGTTATCATATTGAGATAACACCTCATTACAAAAGGCCTCTTTGTGTTACTCTTTTCAGCAAGGCAACAATTCAAAAAAATTAAAGAACACATATAAGTTTCTGTAAGAGAATAATGATAGGTACTTGAGTCAGAATACATAGATCTTTTCTAAACCCAGAGGAGGTAGATGACCTATTCCAGGACTTCAAGAAGAAGAGCTTCTATTAAGTATGGGTATCTTCTATGAATCATTGGAACAGGGCACACAAGGTCAGTTATCTCATGCCAGTGAGATTCCCCAGAAGGTGTTTTCCTCAACATACAGTCAGGTTTCTTTGAAGTTAGTTTGGCTGTATGTATTTTTCAACTTATAAAAATTGCTCAGCTCATACAAATGCTGGTTAAAATGTAGACACATAGCATAGGAAAAGTCTAGATTGATGAGTGAGTAGTTAACCAGAAACGTCACTCAATTGGTTTTTTTTTTTTTTTTTTTTTTTTTTTGCAATCAACCTAGGAGAAAGAGGCAAAAGGAAATAAATTAAATGGACAATAGGGGTTTATTTTTTTATTTTTATTTTTATTTTTTTAAAGAGCAGCTTATGGGATATGTCCTGAGGACTGATATCCATGCTACTAAATTTTTTAGATCTTTATCCCCACATTTCTGTTCAGGGAGAACTGATGTTAAAAATAATGATCCCAGGCCCAAAGGACTTTGAATTCTTTCATGATTCATCAAAGAAAAATAGATTCCATTCAGCACACTGGTCTAACTAAAGCAGGAATGTGTAGTACAGCTTAGAAAGATTTCATAGCTAAAAATCTTGGGGGGAATAATAACTCTGCTTAAAAACTTAACCCCAAAATCTAGATATTTAATTCCTTAAACATGCTGGTTAATTTAATTAAGCCCCAAATTCTGTCTTTTAAATGCGAGTTTCTTTGTGTGGATAAAAATTTCTTTTTAGGGTAATAGCAAAGAACAGATACCTCATCTAAATTTCTTCTTACATATTACCTTCTTTTTGTCAGCTAGAAAATCTTGTCACGATTATTTACTCAATATACAACAATGTACACAACTTTATATGCATGTAAATATACAGCAAAGGGGATGGGAAACAACTAAATCAGTCTAATCAAAACTATAACACATTGATTAGCTAAATGACTAACGTTTTTACTCTTTGGTTGTAGTATTTCTGGGGTTGACGGGACAAGATTTTTATCTATTTGTAAGGCTATCATAAACCACAAAGAATATTAGTATTTTGAACAAGTTTTGTCTGCCAGTCATAAAAATGCAATAAAGTCATAGACTTATCGGTGATGCAGAAATTTTTATGTAACTGTCTCAAAATGCTTTCAAAATTATATTTTCTCCTCTGATCTAAATAAACAGAAATTAAGCCATGCTTGAAAAATACTCAAATAACTAAATGAAAAGTTAAAAATAATCTTACTTCTGCAGATCTCTTATTATACAGCATTTGCATATTATAAAATAACTAGAAATAATGGCCAGGTGCTTTAAGCTTTCACCAAGATATTGGACCTCATTTAATCATTTCTAGATAAGTAAATAGACTGGACAACATCAGTGACAAATTTAAGAATAAAATTTGTCTACTTCCTCTTCAATACTGGAGTTAGGAGAATGTGCTATTTTCTTTAGGCACGTTATTACACAAGTACTTACTAATAGGCCTCCTTCAATCTGTAGCCACAAATATGAGTACTATCATTTACATTTTCCCCCAGCCATGTGTGACTGAACAAAATTTGGTATTGGGGTAGAGGGAGAAAACAAATAATCATTTTAATCTAATCAACAATCCTAGTCACAGGAGATAAAAATAATTTAAAATTCATGAAGACACTATCTTCCCATTTTTAAAAGGTTAAGTTCCCCTAAGCTATGAAAGAAAAACACCCTCTGAAGACCTGGGGAAGCAGTAAACACTGGTGGCAAGTGACAGGAATTGATCCTCCTTGGCTGTGCCTGTCATGTCTCTAAATTTTATTTCCACCATCTCTAGAATGCTATGAAAAAAGAGAGTGGGTGCCGGACTATGGCCCGAGGGCTTGGTACCTGGGTCTCTGACTTTTTCTCAATTAGGAGGCCTCCCTGCCTGACGGAGAGATGTGCATCTGACTGGGTCATGGACAGTTGTGAGGTATTGATTAGCCATAATGTGAAGTCAAATCTGAATAAAAAAGACCTTCATTGGAGACAGCATGCCCCCTAAGTCAAGGGTTCAGAGATTCTGATGAGCTCTGTTTCCTTTCTGGGAGAGAGAGAGAGTTCCAACTTCCTTATAAAGGCTCTCTTGATAAGAAAGTCCAGTGGACCTTCTGTCAGAAAATCTGAGGCTTCAGATTTGACAGGCGCTTGTTAGTTTTTCATCCCAGATCACTCAACATTCAGAGAAAAGAAGAAAAGAAGATTGCTAATATTGCCGGGCACCACAACTTAGCCTTGCACTTGCAATAGGAAGCTACAGCTACCTTCCTCTACATTAAAGAAAATGCAAACTTTGCCTAGCGTGGAAGGTGTCTTTTTCTACAATGCTGCCTCACTGCAACACAGCACATAGAACATGCACTAATTACAGTATAATTTAGATCATAAACAACCAACACATGGATTTGAGTTGAATTTTTAAAAATAATTTTTTTCAAGTGGTACCTTTGCATTCCTTTTGCAAACCCTCTATTATGACCTTATGTCTCAGTCACTTTCATTTGTATGATGTTTTTAAGATAGTTGTATATATAATCTATCTTGAGGCTTTAAAATAGTCCTGTGAAGTAGAAAGTCCAAGTGTCATGGTTCCCATATAAAGAATGCAAAAACAAAGATACACACAGAGGTTCTGAGATTGCCTAAGGTTGTAAAGATAATTAATGTTAGAATCAGAATTAGAACTCAAACACCCTATCTTTTAGTCTGATTTTCTTATCCCAGAATCAGAAATAAACCATTCTGACACCAAAACTATACACTTGCAGAGTTGTGACTGAATGTTGTCTTAGGTTTAAACCATTCTGACACCAAAACTATACACTTGCAGAGTTGTGACTGAATGTTGTCTTAGGTAACCTCATTCTAGAATTGCCATACTTTCATAAACTATCTCAGCAATTACTGTTCCATTTTTAAAGTTAGCAAGAATAGAAACAGGGTTTGCTGCATCTTCTCTTCACTTAACACATTACTATTAATTGGTGACTGACTAAACTTATTCCTACTGAGAATATCTTCCTTTTCTTCCAGTAGTCCCTTAATATGCTTACATGGATATATTTCATCACATATTGTTTGGGATTTTAACTTTCCTTTGTTTCAGAAATATGTTTCTCTTACTCACTCTTGTATGTGTACCCTGGTCTAGCACCACCCCTGACCCAGAAGAGATGTTCTGTAAATACCAGTCACAGGAATAAACAGATGAGTGAACAGAAGTGAATAGAAATCAAAAGGAGAACCATAATCAGATTAGATGCTATTGATAACACTCTCTATAAATTAACAGAAAACACTGCGACAACTACTACCTTTATCAAATTTTAGAAAATTTGGGAACTCTCTTCAGAGCCCACCTCTCTTATAACATAAATCATGTCTTGGTCACCTTTGTTGTTGTTTGTTTGTTTTTTGAGGCAGGGTCTTGCTTTGTTGTCCAGGTTAGAGTGCAGTGCATGGTTCACTTCAGCCTCAACCTTCTGCACTCAAGTGATTCTCCCATTTCCATCCCCCAAGCAGCTGATACTACAGGTGTACACCACCATGCCAGGTTAAGGTTCAAATTTTTTATAGAGTCATGTCTCACTATGTTGCCCAGGCTGGTCTTGAACTTCTGGGCTCAAGTGATCTTCTCTCCTTGGCCTCCCAAAGTGCTTGGATTACAGGTGTGAGCCACCATACTCAGCTTTGTTCACCTTTGTATCGCCAACTGCCTGGCACAGAGGAGGCAGTAAGTAAGAATTTGTTGAAATGACTGTAGAAGACAAATTCCTTCTCCTTCTTTTTTCCTTCTGTTTCTAATGTACATGTAAACATTAAAAAAGAAACACTTATTGAATACTGCAACAGGTATGTTGCCATGCACTTGATGTGCATTATTACTTTTATTTCTCAAATAACCCCAAGAGGTAGATACCGTTATTATCTCCATTGTAGAGGTGAAGAAGCTGAAGCTCAGAAAAGTCATATGACTTGCCAAAAGTTGGTAAGAGTTGGAGCACCTGATGTTCTGACCCAGGTCAGATTCCTAACTATTCTACTAGTCTGCCTCTCATACAGACACACTGCACTGTTTGATTTTTAATGAACAACAGTAGCAAACACTTATATAGCCCTTACTATTTGCCAGCTATTGTTCTAAGAGCATTGCATAAACGAATCAATTTAATCCTCATATCTTCTTTCATCAACCTTCTCATGGAGGTTCTAGTATTTTACTTACTTTGCTGATAAGACAGTGGATGCCTAGAGAGTATAAGCATGATGTATCAAACCACACAGTCAATAAGGGTGAAACTAGGGTAGAAACCCAGGCTCTCTGACCCTAAAGTCAATGCTTTCAACCACTTTGGAATAATAATACTCTCTTGATAAGGTAATCAAGTTTTCTAGTAATATAATCCATAGTATTTACCCCATAATACTCAGAATTCCCTTAGCATACATAGTCTATACCTCTCATTTGGTACTTACCCCAAAGTGTATTAATGTTTTTTGTGCAACGTTCAATTTCTCTAACTAGATTTTTAACCTTTAGAGGAAAGACGGCTGCCAATTTTAAATCCCAAATCCTTAGCTTAAGAGTGGAAGCAATTGTCCAGAGATGTTATGGTATCCTCATAGAATAAACTAACTTATTAAAAATGACTTGAATATGTTCATTTAGGGTGGATGAATATTTCTATTTTAATACCAAGAATATTGAAGGTAAAAACTGAGATATTGTTAAGTATAGTTAAGAATCTAAAACTATTTTAGACATATCAGGGCTGTTACTTCTTAGATATTTCTGATCAAATGAAAATTTGGTATTCAACATGAAATTCTAGTGTTACAAATGAAATTGTTATTTCCTTCTGACATATGTCTTATTCTGTTAATTAACTATTAGAAATGTGTGTCAAGCCCTTAAAAATATAAAAAGGGAATGGTAGGAAGTAGAAAAATAGTGTTTTAGTATTTATATTTGCACTTCTTGAAAAGTAGCAAATATATTGCCTGATGTTTAAAAGCATAGGAAATATTTTTCAAACACGTGTTGAAATATATTTGATATTAGGCTCTCCATTGTCAGACTAGAATGTCAGACTATTTATGGCTCAAGGGAAATACTGACAAAGTCCTTGTGTTTTGCCTGAAGCCCTCTATTTGTCTTTATTTATACAAAGCATCTTTTACCACAATGTTTTGCAAAACTTGTCTCCCCAAACATTAAGCCAACAATAATGCATGGAATGTCAGCACAAATGTCAATTTACGTTGGTTTCTATTTGAATTGATGCCAAGAAACCCTTTCAAAAAAAACTCATTGAGTTTTTAAAGCTTCCTTGGATGTTGCTAGTTTGACAACCAGCAAGGGTTGATCTATAGAGTCTGGGTCAGCTTTGTTAGTTGCCTGATAAAGAGATTTCAGGAGTATCCAAATATAATAAATTGTATATTATGAGATGTATCACATTAACTTGGTGGCTCTCAGTTAGGAGTGATTTTGTTGCCAAGGGAACATGTAGTAATGTCTGGAGACTTTTTTGGCTGTCAGGCCTGGGGGATGCTACTGGTATCTAATGGGTAAGAGGGTCAGGGATGCTGCTAAACATCCTACAATGTGTAGGACAGCCTGCACAATCAAGACGTATCTGGTTCAAAATGTAATAGTGCCATGGTTGAGACAGTCTGCTTAGTTTAAGGCCTCCGTCTTTCTATTAAAAGGCCAGTGCCCTTCAAAGGATATGAATAGACATTTTTCAAAAGAAGAGATGCAAATGGCCAACAGGTATATGAAACAGTGCCCAACATCACTAATCATCAGAGAAATGTAAATCAAATCCACAATGAGGTATCATCTTACCCTAGTTAGGATGGCTATTATTAAAAAGACAAGATGTAACATGTTCATGAGGATGTGGAAAAAAGGAAACGCTTACACATTGTTGGTGGGAATGTAAATTAGTACAGCCTCCATGGAGAACAGTAGGGAGATTTCTCAAAGATCTAAAAATAGAACTACCATTTGATCCAGCAATCCCACTGCTGAGTATCTACTCAAAGGAAAATAAATCAATATATCAAAAGATACCTGCACTCATATGGTTATCTCAGCACTATTCACAATAGCCTAGGTATGGAATTAACCTAAAAGTCCATCAACAGATGAATGGATTAATAAAATATGGCATGTATAGTTACACAACGGAATACTACTCAGCCATAAAAAGGAATAAAATCATGTCTTTTGCAGCAATGTAGATGGAACTTGAGGTCATTATCTTAAGTGAAACAAGCCAGGCACAGAAAGACAAATATCACATGTTCTCACTTATAAGTGGCTGCTAAAAAAATGTGTTTACATGGACGTAAGAGTAGAATAATAGATAATGGAGACTGAGAAAGGTGAGGAAGTTGCGGGAGTGAGGGCAGTGGTGGCGAGGATGACAAGAAATTGGCTAATGGGTACTATGTATGTTACTTTGGTGGTGGATACCCTAAAATCCCTGCCTTGACTACGATGTAGTCCATGCATGTAACAAAATTGTACATGTACTCCATAAATTTGCACAAATAAAATTTTAAAAACTCAGTGCCCTTGAAACAGGGAATACTAATGATTTGAATCATATCAGTCATTTACATCTTAGTGTGAATTTACCCTTACTTTTGGCCAGAGTTTTTGATGGGGTGGGGGTGGGGCTTCAAGGGAGGGAGGAGATTTCTGGAGACATCGCACTGAGAAATGACATCATGTAGGAAAAGATAGAATGCAGAAATGATAGACTGAAGGCTAAAGAGAGCCATGCATTTTTTTTTCTTTACATACAGCTTCAATTATAGCCTACGAAATAAAGAATGAAACAAGTATGCATATGATAACATTATATAAATAGGCAGTTGGATAAGAGACCCTAGTAACCTGAAAGCAGTATAAAAATGAGGCAATTGTTACAGCCCTTAACAATCTAAAGTTTTCTCTTATTTCTATCCTATATGATTTCTGCTTTCCAAGTTGAAAACATGCTATGAATTTGGCTGACTCCACTTTGGCTTACATTTCTTACTCCAGTTTGAAATGCATTTAACTTTCCTCTGTGCTTTTTTATATCAGGGACACCAAAGAATTTTACCTTGAAGGCCAACTCTACCTAATTGGAATGGACTATGTTGAGAAGGATTCTGATGCTCTGTCTGGGTTAAATTGGAAAGACCCTGCCATGCTTACCTATATCTTGTATGGTCTGGGTAGGAGTTGTGGGCTCAGGCATCTGCCATCCCAGACTTAATGTTTCCAGGCTCGATTAGTACCATTTAGTGAAGTCTTCCCTAACTAAATTAGCTCTTCTCTGAGTTTCCATAGCAAACATTTTCTATATCTCTCATTTGGCACTTAATCCAAACTGTGATAACGCTTATCTTGAAGTAGTGTCCAATTTCTCTAACTAGATTTTAAGTTTCTGGAGGAATGATGGCTCCCAATTTAAAATCCCAAATGCTTAGCTTAAGAATCGATGGGGGGGGGGGGTGGGGACGGAGCAAGATGGCCGAATAGGAACAGCTTCAGTCTCCATCTCCCAGCGCGGGCGACACAGAAGACCGGTGATTTCTGCATTTTCAACTGAGGTACTGGGGTCATCTCACTCGGGAGTGCCGGACAATCGGTGCTGGTCAGCTGCTGCAGCCCGACCAGCAAGAGCTGAAGCAGGGCAAGGCATCGCCTCACCTGGGAAGCGCGAGGGGGAAGGGAGTCCCTTTTCCTAGCCAGGGGAACTGAGACACACAACACCTGGAAAATCGGGTAACTCCCACCCCAATACTGCACTGTAACACCGGCACACCGGAGATTATATCCCACACCTGGCCGGGAGAGTCCCACGCCCACGGAGCCTCCCTCCTTGCTAACACAGCAGTCTGCGGCAATCTAACTGCAAGGCAGCAGTGAGGCTGGGGGAGGGGCGCCCGCCATCGCTGAGGCTTAAGTAGGTAAATAAAGCCGCTGGGAAGCTCGAACTGGGTGGAGCTCACAGCAGCTCAAGGAAACCTGCCTGTCTCTGTAGACTCCACCTCTGGGGACAGGGCTCAGCTAAAGCAGCAGAGGCCTGTCCAGACGCGAACGACTCTGTCTGACAGCTTTGAAGAGAGCAGTGGATCTACCAACACAGAGGTTGAGATCTGAGAAGGGGCAGTCTGCCTGCTCAAGTGGGTCCCTGACCCCTGAGTAGCCTAACTGGGAGTTACCCCACTAGGGGCAGTCTGACACCCCACACCTCACAGGGTGGACTACACCCCTGAGAGGAAGCTTCCAAAGCAAGTATCAGACAGGTGCACTCGCTGTTCAGCAATATTCTATCTTCTGCAACCTCTGCTGCTGATACCCAGGCAAACAGGGTCTGGAGTGGACCTCAAGCAATCTCCAACAGACCTATAGCTGAGGGTCCTTCCTGTTTGATAGTTTTCCTTCTGACAGTCAGGACCCT
>NC_045455.1:37414272-37498599 GCF_002776525.5 Piliocolobus tephrosceles
CCAACATGGCACATGTATACATATGTAACAAACCTGCACGTTATGCACATGTACCCTAGAACTTAAAGTATAATTAAAAAAAAAAAAAAAAAAAAAAGGAATCGATGCCTATCATGAATGGATAAATAAAATGTAGCATACATATAAAATGGGTTACTATTCAGCCCTAAAAAAAGAAGGAAATTTATTTGTGACAACATGATGAACCTGGAAGACATGTGGAATCTAGAAAAGTGGAAGTCACAGAGGCAGAGAGTAAAATGGTGTTTGCCAGGAACTGAGGGTGGGGGATTGGGGAAATTTTGGTCAAAGGATAAAAAATTCCAGTTAGATAGAACAAATAAGTTCAGAGTATCTATTGTGTAACATGGTGACTCTAGTTTATAACAATCTAGTATATACTTGAACATTACTAAGAGAGTAGATTTGATGTTTTCTCACCACAAAAAATAGTATGTGAGGTAACGCATATGTTAATTTGTTTGATTTAGCAATTTCACAATGTATGCATATTTCAAAACATCATGTTGTGCACCATAAATATAGTCATTTTTATTTTTCAGTAAAAACAAAAGTTGACTCCTACCTCTATGGATTGTTAATTGCATCTCTAACATGGTCGCCTCTATCTGCCTTTTACATCCTCTGCCAATGACTGGCTCAGATCACCAGTGGAACCTTTTCAAAAAATACACCATTGGCTCTATCTAGTCCTACTGATCTAAAATATCCATATGTGGGCCAGGAGCAGTGGCTTATGCCTGTAATCCCAGCATCTTGGGAGGGCGAGGAAGGAGGTTCACTTCAGCCCAGGAGTTTGACACCAGCCTGGGCAACACAATGAAACCCTGTCTCTATAAAAAATAAAGAAAAAATAGCTGGGTATGAGGACCCACAAATTTGTCCTAACTACTTGGGAGGCTGACATGGGAGGATTGCATGAGCTGGGAAGGTTGAGGCTTCATTGAGTTTAGATCTCACCACTGCCCTTCAGCCTGGGTAAGAAAAGGACACTTCTGGTTTAGAACTGCTTGGTGACAATTTTGTTTTTCAAGTTCCTATTTCCTTCTCCTATGTGATTACAAACGCTGTTTTATCCTCCTACTGAAATGCTTTCCACATTTTGCTGTTATCTTTAAAACTCCTGTTGTCCTTTCCAGGTCAAGCTTAGAGGCCATCTTTGTTGAGAGCCTTTCAATGGCCTGTTCAGATTGAAACTCTTCTGGTTTATTCCTTGTGAGTTTTTCTAGCCTTTCAGTGATAATTATCATATGACCTCTGTATGGTGGTAGTTTATGTATACATCCAACTCTTTGGGCTGTAATCACTTTGAATTCAGAAATCACATCTCATACAGAAAAAGTGATCAATAAAATTTGGTTGAATGAATTTCATATTGTTACAGCCCTTTTTTGTTTCTTTTATTTTCTTTACTATTGTGCCAAATAGAAAAGTTAGTATCATAAAGGTGGTCATTGGAGAGTTATTTTTAAGTCTTTTATTTTGTTAAAGACAGTTAAAAACTTCACATTGCCTCATTTCTCATTCTGATGACCTTGTCAAATTATATCATTATGTAATCATTTTCTTATTTTGTGTCTTCCATGATACGTTATGCTAGGTACTGTTCTAGGCATAGAGATGAAAGCATAAAACAGGATTCTTTAAGGAACACATAGACTAACAAAGACAGTAGTGTGACTGAGATGCTTTGTCAGCTTATGCATGAGATAGAGTGGAGACAAAAGATGGAGAGTACACAGTAAAGAGGTTTAAAAAATCTTCATGGAAGATGTGACACTATGTTTCAGTTCATTTCAATGTTATATACAGTCCTGGCTCTAGATTACTTATAGTACCTGACATAATGACACATATCACTTCAGTCATATGGATTCAATGTGGTACTTCATGCATGACAAGTTTGCTTTGCTTTATGAAACTTTGTGAAACTTCTTTTTTCATTTAAATTTGTATTTTATATTCAAGTGTTACATGTGCAGGATTATTAGAAGAATATATTGTGTGATGCTGATGTGTGTGTTTCTGTTGATTCCATCACTCTGCTAGTGAACATGGTACCCAATAGGAAGTTTTTCACCCTTTCCCCCACTCCCTCACTCTCTCACTTGGTAGTCCCTAGTGTCTGTTGTTTCCATCTTTATGTGCATGTGTACCCATGGTTTAGCTCCCACTTATAAGTAAGAACACGCAATATTTGGTTTTCTGTGTCTTCATTAATTTGCTTGGGATAATGGCCTCCAGCTGCATCTATGTTGCTGCAAAGAACAAGATTTCACTCTTTTTTATGGTTGTCTAATATTCTATGGTGTATATGTACCACATTTTCTTTCTCTGATACACCATTGATGGGGACCTAAGTTGTTTCCCTATCTATGCTATTGTGAGTAGTACTATGATGAACATACGAGTTTATGTGTCTTTTTGGTGGAACAATTTATTTTCCTTTGGGTATAGAGCCAGTAATGGGATTGTTGGGTGGAATGGTAGTTCTATTTCTCATGTGAAATTATTTTTTTCCTGAGCATTTTCTAGATGTGGTGGGTTGGATCTCTAGATGCAGAACCCAGGGATATGGAGGGCTAATCTGTACATATACTGAAATGCATATTATGGGTCAAGGACTGTCTGAAGCTCTGAGAAGACAGAGATGGATAACAAGCTATGAGTAGCAGATTACAGAGTAAAAAGTATAAAATTGTAGATAGAGCCAGAAGTGGTGTCTCATGCCTGTAATCCTAGCATGTTGTGAGGCGAAGGAGGGAGGGTTACTTGAGACCAGTGGTTCTAGACCAGCTGGGCAACATAGCAAGACCCTGTCTGCATGAAAATAAAAAATAAAATTAGCTGGAAATGGTGTTGCATGCCTGTAGTTCTAGCTATTCAGGAGGCTGAGGCAGGAGGATCTCATGAGCTCAGGAGTTTGAGGCTCCAGTGAGCTACAATTGCATCACTAAACTCCAGCCTGGGCCACAAAGCAATACCATGTCTCTAAAAAAATAATAAAAAATAACTAATAAAATCAAATACAACTGGGAATGGTCTAAGAGCAGGGAATGCTGAGGGACAGGGAAATGCATAGAAAGAAGAAAGAGTGGTGTTGAGTAAAGGGTTAATGGTATAAAACAGAATCAGGCATCTGCATCTATAGGCACAAATGGCACACAGGATTCTCACAACCAAAATGCAGGATGTTAGCTTGTCTGATGATAGAAAAGGCTGTAAAAGCAGCCAGAGTCCGAGTCAGAAAAGGTTTTATATAATCTACAGTACTGTTAGGACTTGGTCTCACAGCAGTAAGAAGACAGGGAAGAGCTCTGACGCTGAGAATGTGATTGGGTATGTGTTTTAGAAAAGTTACTCTGCACTATTCACAATAGCAAAGACTTGGAATCAACCCAAATGTCCATCTGTGACAGACTGGATTAAGAAAATGTGGCACATATACACCATGGAATACTATGCAGCCATAAAAAAGGATGAGTTTGCGTCCTTTGTAGGGACATGGATGCAGCTGGAAACCATCATTCTTAGCAAACTATCACAAGAAGAGAAAACCAAACACCGCATGTTCTCACTCATAGGTGGGAACTGAACAATGAGATCACTTGGACTCGGGAAGGGGAACATCACACACTGGGGCCTATCATGGGGGGGGGATTGCATTGGGGAGGTATACCTGATATAAATGATAAATTGATGGGTGCTGACGAGTTGATGGGTGCAGCACACCAACATGGCACAGATATACATATGTAACAAACCTGCATGTTATGCACACGTACCCTAGAACTTAAAGTATAATAAAAAATAAAAAATAAAAAAAAAAAGAAAAGTTACTCTGGTAGGTATGAATACTCCGGTTTACTAGTTATGACAATAAAATATGAGAGAGCCAGATGTTCTAGATGTACCTTTTCAAAAAATGCAGGAACATTCTCCAGAAAACCTTTTTTGTTTTTTCTTTAAAAAAAGGGATACATGTGCAGAACGTGCAGGTTTGTTACGTAGATATACATATGCTATGGTAGTTTGCTGCACCTATTGACCCATCCTCTAGGTTCCCTCTCCTCACCCCCCACCCAGCAACAGGCCCTGGTGTATGTAGTTCCCTCTGTGTCCATGTGTTCTTATTGTTCAACTCCCAATTATGAGTGAGAACATGTGGTGTTTGGTTTTCTGTTCCTGTGTTAGTTTGCTGAGGATGATGGCTTCCAGCTTCATCCATGCCCTGCAAAAGAAATGTTCTGCATTTTGTTGGCTGTATAGTATTCCACGGTGTATATGTGCCACATTTTCTTTATCCAGTCTATCACTGATGGGCATTTGGGTTGGTTTCATGTCTTTGCTATTGTAAATACTGCTGCAACAAACATACATGTGCATGTGGCTTTCTAGTAGAATGATTTATATTCCTTTGAGTATATAACCAGTAATGGGATTGCTGGGTCAAATGGTATTTCTGGTTCTAGATCCTTGAGGAATCACCATACTGCTTTCCACAATGGTCGAACTAATTTACATCCCCACCAACAATGTAAAAACATTCCTATTTCTCCACGGCCTTGTCAGCATCTATTGTTTCCTGACCTTTTAATAATCACCATTCTGACTGGCATGAGATGGTATCTCATTGTGGTTTTGATTTGCATTTCTCTGATGATCGGTGATGTTGAACGTTTTTTCACATGTTTGTTGGCATGTAAACGTCTTCTTTTGATAAGTACCTTTTGCCCACTTTTTGATGAAGTTGTTTGTTTTTTTCTTGTAAATTTGTTTAAATTCCTTGTAAATTCTGGATATTAGACCTTTGTCAGATGGGTAGATTGCAAAAATTTTCTCCCATTCTGTAGGTTTCCTGTTCATTCTGATGATAGTTTATTTTGCTGTGCAGAAACTTTTTAGTTTAATTAGATCCCGTTTGTAAATTTTGGCTTTTGTTACAATTACTTTTTCTGTGTGTGTGTTTTTTTTTTTTTTCATGAAGTCTGGCTAGCCATATGCAGAAAACTGAAATTGGACCTCTTCCTTACACCTTATACAAAAATTAACTCAAGATGGATTAAAGACTTAAATGTAAAACCCCAAGCCATAAAAATCCTAGAAGAAAATCTAGGCAATACCATTCAGGACATAGGCATGGACAGAAAATATCCTTTATACAAACTCTAGTAATTATGCATAAAAAAATAAACAATAATTGCATAAAACCATAGAAAGGGCTAAAAACTGTGTGAGTAAAATTTTTTTGTCCAATAGTAAAGCGTATAAATGTATTTTAATAAAAAATACTTCATGTATTTGTACATATAAGCATATATAATATATATATATACATACAGGAGTGTATTTTTATACATATGCAGGTTTCTGTGTATATAATTTAATCAGGCATTCTCATATTAAGGAAAAGTGATTAGGAAGCATATATTTAGTGTTATGCCACAGGCTCTGAATGCAATTATTGGAAAATTCTCTTTGAATAACTTCTCATTCTCTGGATAATAATTAACTGACACAATATAGAATTGTGTGTGTGTGTGTGTGTGTGTGTGTGTATATATATATATATATATATATATGGATTAATAAACCGTCAACACCAATATAACCACTAAATTTTGTGAATGCATTTTAAAGGAAAGAAATGCCTTGAAACCTTGGGCTCTGTGAAAGTGCAGACCTATATCTGTGTCTCAAATATATACATACACATGTACATACCATATTGTATATGGTACATATAACATAATAGAGAGCGTGTGTGTGTCCACACATGTGCACCTGTGACTAGGTGGCTGTGGGTGTGTTTTCACATTAAATGGAATGTGTAAGCACAGAATTCACACCTCCATGCTACTCTTCCCTCATCTCAATAAACTATTTATCAAATTGTAAAAGAAAAATTATAATTGATTTCTTGTTTCTTTTGTCATATTCACTCTAAAACTCTAGCAACTCTTTCAACTTTATAGCTAGAGTATATCCTGAACTCTTACCCTTTTTTCCATCATCATCACTTCTACCCCGGTTTAAACCAGGATGAGTTTAGTAGTTCCTGGATTATTGCAGTGGTTTCCTAACCGACCTTTCATACCCAGTCTTAACCATATCCCCTTTCGAAAAATTAATCCTCCACAAGGTGAACAGAATGCCCTTTTTTAGAAAAGAAAAAAATTGTACAAAACTACAACCCTGCTTGAAAACTTGTAAGACTTCCAGTTACACGTAACTACAATAAAATCCAAACCATTGTTTGGCTCCTGCCCTACTGGCTAACCTTGTCTGGCACCATCCCACCTAGCTTTCTTCTCACTTTATGATTGTTCCTCCCCCATCTTCATGTCTGGTCTCTCTGCTCCTGCCACACTATCTATTCCAAGAGGATGTTAAACTTATGAAGTCCTGGAGCCTTTGCCCCAACTTTCTTCTGCATGAAATGTTTATTATCAGATATTTTATGGCAGCTTGCTTCTTATAATAAATGTCACCATCTCAAACACAGGTCTTTCCTATCTACCTAATATAAAATGGACATCCCTCAATAAAATACTTCCATTCTCCTTATAACAATTGTCTGATATTTCTTGTCTAATTATTTCTGTGTTTTTTTCTGCTTTTCTTCACTGGAAGAAAACACCAGGAGAGTAAGAATTTTTATCCATCTTGTTTAACACAATAGCCTGACATCCAAAACAGGGTCTGGCACACAGTAGTTGCTTACTAAATGTAATTGATTACATATTTTCAAATGGCCATTGGCCATTCACAGTGAATGATATTTCCCAGTGAAAACACAAACGACCCTCTTTGGGGAATACCCATGAAGTGATCTGTTGGCCCTTTCCTAATTAAGCTCCCAGACTTTTAGCCTCACAGAAAGCAGGAGAAAACCATTAGAGCAGTGTCAGTAATGGTCTCTTTGCCCTTGGGTCAGGATGTTACAGAGAATGGGCTTAACCTCAAGATCTCCCACCTATGCTCCTGCTAATGGAAATGTAATGTTTGATGTAAAAATTAAGCTAGGGATAATCACAAATTTTTGCCAGCCATAAGGCTTTTCAAAAGTATTAGAGAATTGGGAGATGGATGACAAGAGAAGTGAGAAACATTTATTTTATTACTTACGAAGCACTTGAGCTATTACTGAGCTCCATATATACTCCATATATACTCCATATACTCTCCATTATGATAAAAAAATACAGCAATCTGCTCTTCCCACCCTCTAGATGAAAGATGGGCCAAAATTGGCATCTAAAACATGCAGCATATTGAACTATGCTTCTTTTTAAGTTAATCAAAGTGTGTGGAAATGATCAAAGGGATAATACAAATAGAAAGCAATCATGACGTTGGTGATTGGAAGGTGTAACAAAGAGTTTGCCAATAGTTAACAAAGGGAACAGTAACTAAAACGGTGTGCTTGTTTTCTTGAAGAAAGAAACACACACAGACAAGAGGCTTTACTTAATGTTATTTGAGTTTCTCCTATTTTTGCAGCAGTCATAAAATCTTAGGGCAGGCCATGTGTATTTAGTGCTGGTCATGAGAACTGTAAGTCATCCTCATTCTAGCTGTTTCACTCATAGTCTTCCTAAGGTCAGAACATATTGTCTATTCAGTCATTTCTCCAAAGAAGATATACAAATGGCTAAGAGGTAATATGAAAAGGTGCTCAACATCACTTCACAGAAATGCAAGTTAAAACTACATTGGTTAGGATAGCTATTATCAAAAACAAACTAGCAAAGAAACACATCAAACCAAAGATAAATGTTAGCAAGGATGTGGAGAAACTGGCACCCTTAAACACCGTTGGTGGGAATGTAGCCTCTACAGAAAAGTTTGATGTTTCCCTCCAAATTAAAAATACCATATGATTCAGCAATCCCACTTCTGGGCATCGATACAAAATAATTGAAATCAGGATCTCAAAAAGGTATTTCTACCCCTTGTTCTTTGCAGCATTATTCACAGTAGCCAAGATATGGGAATAACACAACTGTCCGTCAACAGATGAATAAAAATGTGGTATGTACATACAATGGAATATTATTTAGTCTTTGAAAAGAAAAAAAGTCTTGCTATTTGTAATAATATGGTTATGCCTAGAGGACATTAATGGTAAGTGTAAAAAGACAGTCACAGAAGGACAAAAACAGAAGCATTCTACTTATATGGGGTACCTAAACTAGTCAAACTTATAGATACAGAGACTAGAATGATAGTCACCAGGGGATGAGGGCAAGGGAAATGGGGAATTGTTCCTCAATGATAATAAAATTTCTGTTCTCTAATAAGTCCTAGCGATCTGCTGTACAATGTAATACCTACAGTTAACAACATGGCACTGTGCACTTTAAAATATACTAAGAGGATAGATGCCATGTGATTTTGCAAAAACAAATAAAAATCAAACAAACTCACAAAAGAACACAGGAAAATTTTGGAGGTGATGGATATGCTTAGTACCATCTTTGTAGTGATGATACCATGGGTGTATGCATATGTCCAAACTCATCAAGATGAACACATTAAATGTGTGCAATTTTGTTTTGTATATCAGTTGTACCTCAATAAAGCTCAAAAAACAAGAAACAAACAAGGCCAGGCATGGTGACTCATGCCTGTAATCCCAGTACTTTGGGAGGCCGAGGCGGGCAGATCACTTGAGGTCAAGAGTTCGAGACCAGCCTGGCCAATATGGTGAATCCCCATTTCTACTAAAAAATATGAAAAATTTAGCTGGGCATGGTGGCACATGCCTGTAGTCCCAGCTACTTGGGAGGCTGAGGTGGGAGAATCACTTGAACCCAGAAGGCAGAGTTTGCAGTGAGCTGAGATCGTGCCACTGCACTCCAGCCTGGGTGACAGAGTGAAACTCTGTCTCAAAGAACAACAACAACAACAACAACAATAGGGAACAAACAAAACAAAAGAATATTGTTTCTAAGCTAATTAGAACTTAAAAGCTAAACAGATATAAGAAATCCACTTAGCATCAGAATTGCTCCAAAAAAGGAAAAGGGGAATGGTTTCGTACCAGTTCTGAGTTGAATATTTGGTTTCCCGTTAAGGCTAGATAAGCAAACTTTATTTAAGAGGCATACACTGTAAAAATTTCAGCATAAGGAAAATGAATGGTCTCAATATAGGAGGTTTTGGAGTTTCCATGGGTTTAGGTACTAGAAAACCTGCTGCCTCCACAGTTTCCACACCTTTTCCTCAGCAAAATGTTACACAATTGTGTTGAAGACACTTGTGGCCTCTAATGGCCAGATAATGGACCACAATAAAAGTTATGGGTCCCCAGCTGGGGTGAAGCTCATAATGGTTGGCAAGATCCATTATTTAACCATTAGGATCTACAGAAAAGGGAGACAATTGTCAACCAAAAAGAAAAAAATATGTCATTACATGTATTCTTTGAGAAAAAAAATTCCAATTCCCCATAGAGTGCGTGGCCATTTTCCTACATATGCAAGTTTCTCTATACCCATCCTGCATGTATTTTTAGAAAGCTTTCAATGCATAAATGCATTATGTCAATGCAAGTTGATGGATAGTGATTGTAGCTTTACACTAGATTTCAAAGTAATTAATTACAATTTTCAGTGTTTTAAAAGAAATAGAGAACAACAATAAGAGAAAATATAAAGAATAGACTGGGTTCAGGTTAAATCTCTCTGTCCTCAATTCAAGTATGTTCCACAATATAACATTTGAACACCATCATATATTCTGGATATCTGTCCTCTGCTTTAGAAAGAGCGAAGACCCTTTCAATGACAATGGTGGTGAGTTATTATTCCAGTGTCTTAGTAATATTTCTTTAGAAATCAATAAATACATCTTTAGCCATTTCATTTTGCCTTTGGGAAGTATTGATATTTTAGTTGTTGTCGTCTAGTGAACATAATGGTACATGATATCAATATATATATTTTTAAATATAATGCCTGCAATTCTTTTCTTTTGTCCCTTTCACCTTTGGATGAGACTAACGTCAAAGTAGAGTAATTCATGACCTATTGTGTGTGCTTGGGATGGGGGAGGATGGCCACACTTCGTGAGCCTTAGGATCTATTAAAATCCTAAAATTTTTTTAAGGAGTGATAGAGATTATCTATCTGAGACCTCTTCTTACTAAAGGAGTGTCTAGTCCTGATCCTAAGGTAGCTCCCCATTTTGAGAGGTTGCATATTCAGCCTCTGTTAGCTGATTAGAGAAGTACATGTTAATGTAGTTTGTTTAGAAATGTTAACTTTTCTATTTAAAAATGATATTCTGTAGCATAAGTAAATATTTCTAGTACTTTTTATAGTAAAATGAATCTTTCCCTTTATGTCACATGTCACATAAGAGATAAATTTCTTTTTTCTTTCTTTCTTTCTTTTTTTTTTTTTTTAACGAGACAGGGTCTTACTCTCTCACCTAGGCTGGAGTAAAGTGGCGTGATCATAGCTCACTGTAGCCTGGAACTCCTGGGATCAAATATCCTCCTGCTTCAGTCTCTGGCATAGCTGACTACAGGCATGTGCCAGCACTCCCTACTAACTAACTAAAAAAAAAAACTGTAGAAATATTGCCATGTTGCTCATTCTTGCCTTGAACTCCTGGCCTTAAGCACCTCAGCCTCCCAAAGTGCTTGAATTATAAGTGTGAACAACCGCACCCAGTCAAGCTTCAGTTTTTATAGAACCTGAATATTGGTTCAAAGACATCCAAGGCACTTAAAATTGCTATTATTATTTTTGAAAATCTTGATAAATGTTCTGTTTTAATTTTTTAAAATTGTTATTTGGTATGGGTACATAATAGATGCATACATTTATGGGATATATGAGATATTTTGATACAGGCATACAATGTGTAATAGTCACTTTAGGGTAAATGGGGCATCTGTCACCACAATAATTTATCATTTCTTATTTTATTGTTGTGTTCTTCATATTTTGTTTGGTAAATAAAATTTGCTCTAATATATTTATTTACTGATTTTTAAAAATATAGTGCATTTCCTTTTTGAATGGATTTATAACATTTTTGGTTTATAATTTATTTTTTACATTAAGTTTTTAATGGATTTTCATCATTTTATGTTCACAAAGTTTAGTTCTGGCTCCACAATATCAATGTAATCTTTCAGGATTAGACAGTAAGACGCTCACTGTTTTAGACATATAAGAAGGTTGACCACCTATTAGATAATTTGAATGACAGAAAATGCATGGAATAGTAAAACAATACTACCAGTTTAATTTTTCTTAATTTTTTTTAGGATCCAATTCTCTTCATAAAGATCAGTTTTTATCACAGTATTGTGTGAGGGTTTCAGATAGTACTGATAGACTCTGGTTTCTAGTGTGCTGTAGAGCAGAGTCTTAATTCTTCAAGTAAATCTGAAAAAAGCACCACAGACACCCTTTATAGAGTAGGCCACCATTTTGTATTCATATTTTAACTTGGTATAAGAGTTCAGATTTGTAAAATTAGAAGACGATAGTTCTCTAGAGCAATTGGTTTGAGTTATCTTAGCAACGCTGTACCATATATACTGCGAATTGTGTAATTGGTCATTCTGCACACTTTCTCTTAAAACTGTATTTGTGGCTGGATTTTTAACTGGTGAGTATGATTTCATGTATCTTTAAATGATATCTTTAGTCTTTTTTATTAAAAAACATCATTTTCATGATGTAGTAGTTCTTACTATTGTAAACTTAGCATATAGAGCACTCATAGACAGAAGGAGACAGAGAGAGAGAGAGAATGACTAGGAGGAAGGAAGATGAAGAGAAGTAGACAGGAAGGAAAGAAGAAAGGGATGAAAGCGAGAAAGGGAGGGAGAGAGGAAAAGAGGGAGGGAAGAAAGAAGGCAGGAACTAAGAACAAAAGAAAGAGAAATTCTTTGTGTGTGTGTTTTTACTATAAAACTATGCAATCTATGTTGGTAACCACTGGCCACATGTGGGGTATTGAACACTTGAAAGATGGTTAGCCCAAATGGAGCTGTGGTGTATGTGTAAATACAATGTATTTTGAAGACTTATATGGGAAAATAATGTAAATATCTAATTAATTTTTATATTAATTATATGTTAAAATATTTTGAATACACTGGGTTAAATAGATTTTTTGAAAGTTAGTTTTATCTTTTTTTACTTTTTAAAAAGTGACTATTAGAATATGTAAAAGTATGCGTGATTCAATTTATGACTTGTATTATATGTCTCTTAGCACTATTCTCTAACATCACAATAAGCTGGACTTGCCTTACCAATTTTTCAGAACCAATTTTCCTTTGACCTCACATTCTCTCTCTGAGTTGGCTGTAGACAAAGCTTATTTGTAGCAAAACCGAAGTTGGCAGGATTTCCCATTCCCACCCTCCCAATTCTTAGACTTTTTCATTTTGATAATTGTAACTCTTAATATAATCACAAAAACTGCTCTTCCAAATGCTCTGTTGAGAATCAGGCATTATAAGATGCCACCTCCAAAGGAGATGGTGACATGGCACTTATGCTTTGGGAGACTGTATCTAAGATATCTTAGTGCACATTTTCACCTCCAGTTTCATATACTTAAAAAAAAATTTGGTGAATTGTCTGTCTCTACCATAAATTAAGAGTAGAATACACAAAACTATCCTCTTTTCTAGAGAACAAACAAGCTGATGATATTGTCTTCTAATTTTTCTTAGCTTTATAAAAGCTTGGCTAGGATAGTCATGTAGAAAATTCTGGATGGATACATTTTTGAAACTTAGAAGATATTCTGCATGAATGTTTTCTGAATTGGAATTCTGAATTAGACTCTATGGTAATTTTATTTTATTGTAAAATGAATATATTTTCATTAATTTTGAGCCATAACTGTCAGTATATTGTTCTGCAGTACTTAAATTATGAGGATAAGCATATTGGACTCAATAATGTGGCCTCCCTCTCCAGCTTCAATTATTTCATTTGCTTGGCCATTTAAATATGAGTGACTATTTATGAGTGGCTATTTCGGTGACTATTGAAGCATGGATCATTGAGAATGTCTCAAAGCAATTTATTTCCATATTTCATCTTGGGGCCCCACCCTTTCTATCCTGGCTCCTACAAATGACGGTAGAAGCAATTCCCTGTAAGAGAAGGTGAAATTCCAAGGCCCCTTTGTCTTCTCCACAAAGCCCGCTGCCAATGTCAGTGCATGAAATTATCATTATTAATGCAATTCCTTGGGGGTGAAGGCCTTGTCTGCAGAGGGTCCAGGTAAATTGTTCCTGTTAGAGAATGAAGCCACTGTCAGTGGTCTTGGGGAATACGGAGCATAGTCAGCTGAAGAACAGCACTTAGGTGAGAAGCAAAAGAAAACTCTTCCTTCTAGAATAAATTTCAAGGCACCAGAAAATGTTTTGCTAGTAATATAATATTTAATGTTTTCATGAATAAAATATTGGTTTGTGATACATTAAAAAAAAAAAGTGAATGTGATGACCAGTTTAAAATTCATGCGTCTATTTTCCTCTGGAATGATCAGTGACTTCTGATTAGTATGACAAAAATGGGTTATAAGCCATGCGCCTTTCTGCAGAATTGCTGTATATTAAAGGCCAAGATACCAGTAAAATTAGATTAAGGTTAAGGGAGGAATGTAAATTTTGTTAATAAGGTTTCCATATTTTAATTCAAATCCAAACACCCTGAGGGCCTATTGATGGTAATCCCATTTAATCTTGCAAAAAGCTTTTCTGGTATCAAGGGATCCAGATCGGTACTGCCTTTATTACCTGGAAAATGAAGAATTTTCGTAAATCTTCACCTCTCGGTAGTATAAACATAATAATAGAATTTTGATTATTTCTAACAAGCAAATATAATAATGTGATTATGTATCAACTCAAATGAGTATGTTCTATCAATGAATGTTATATAGAAACATCGAATGCATAAATCATAGAATCATCCATTCTACAACTTTGTGTTTAAAATGACTATACTTTGTGTTTAAAATGACTATACTTGCATCTAAAACATTTATGCTTAATTTACTAACATGTGCCTTTTTGAGGTGGTGAAAGCTCAAAATGCTTTGAAGGGACAATTTTTTTTTTTTTTTTTAATTAAAGACACATCATTGTGGTCCTTTGTAAATGAATGAACCTTTAGTAAATGACTCACTTTGGTAAATAACTTCTCCACTTTAGGGATATTTAGCCATCTGCTTCTCTCTCCTTTCATGTCTGTGTCTCTGCTTTCTTTCAACTCTATCTTTCCATTCACATAGTGCCACTTTGACCCTCAAATTTTAACATATGCTTGTTCTCTTTTTCATGCATGCTGATGGCATCCCTCTTGAGCTAGATGCTAAAACATTCTGTATTCATTTTCCTTGGAACTTTACATATGTATATATGTAGAAAAAATATATAATATATTTAAAAATATTATATATATATATTTCCTAAAGCCCCAAACGCTTAAATCTTTTAAAAAATATTGCTATAATGGCATGTAAAGAATGAAAATTTTAGAGCCAGATAAATGCATGTATGCTCTAATTTCCTCCTTTCTTATCTAATCAAGACATCAATACCTACAATTGCTGTCTCCCCATCATAGTTTCTTCTATGATTCCCATCAGCGTAAAACATGTAATACTAACTTCATATCTTGAAAATGCTCTGGATGAGACACATATCTACCTCCCTTGTTAGATGAAAGCCCCATGATGCTAAGGTATTTATGTGTCTTATTCAGTACTATTTACCCAGCACTTAGAATACTGCTAACAGTGTTCTAGCATCTATAAAATTTTCAACAAGTATTTGTCAAATGAATGAATGAATGATATCTGGGTCATAGTGTAAGCTTAGTCAAAATCAGCTATTATGAAACTGACAATTTTTGAACATGATATTTGTTTAAAATGACAAAATGATTCCAAACAACCATACACAAAGGCTATCTAAAAACATTATATATGTCATTGAAGTCTGGGAAACTGGTATGTACACATTTCAGTGGTTGTCTGATTTTATGTGTTTGACATTTATTTAAAATTCTATTGCAAAATGTCCACTGTAGAGTCTTAGGACTTTCTATTTTACTTACCTCCCTATTGTTGTTTAAACATGGTAGGGTTTAAATAAACTATAGTTTCTAGCTATTTCTCTATAATTATAGGATATAAAAACAATAAGCACAAACTTTTATAAAGATTTTCATCTAGCTAGAATATGTTAAAGTTTTAAAGAGCAGAATTGGCTCATTTCAATGATCTTTTGGACTTAGGAAACAAATAGCAAATGTGGTAATTGATTAACAGAATATATAGGACACATGAACAATTCTAGCTCAATGTCTTCCAATGGTAACTTAACTTTAAAGCTTTCAAGCATTGGATAGAGCCGATGGTCATTATCCTAAGCAAATTAATGCAGGAACAGAAAACCAAATACCAGATGTTCTCATTTATAAGTGGGAGCTAAACATTGGGTACTCATGAGCATAAGGATGGCAACAGTAGATGCTGGGGAGTATTAGGGGGGTGCAGGGGGAAAGGTTGAATAATTATTGGATATTATGTTCAGTATCTGGATGACAGGAGCAATTGTACCCCAAACCTCAACAGCACGCAATATGCACCCAAATCTCATCGTGAATTATAGCTCCCATAATTCCCATGTGTCGTGGGAGGGACCTGGTGGGAGATAATTGAATCATGGGGCGGTTTTCCCCATACTGTTCTCATGGTAGTGAATAAGTCTCACGAGATCTGATGGTTTTATATTTCCCCTTTCTCTTGGTTCTCATTCTCTCTTGCCTGTCGCCATGTAAGACATGCTTTTGCTTCTCCTTTGCCTCCCACCATGATCGTGAGGCCTCCCCAGCCATGTGGAACTGTGAGTCCATTAAACCTCTTTTTCTTCATAAATTACCTAGTCTCAGGTATGTCTTTATTAGCAGCATAGAACTAACTAATACACAAACCTAAATGTGTACCTCTTGAATCTAAAATGAAAGTTGAAGTTATAAAAAATAAATAAAATAAAATTAACGTGCTATATACAGAAAGAACTTTCTCTAAAAGAGAAATCAAAACTAACAATGTAGAAATTTTTGATTTTGTCCTTCCAATGCAATCACTGTGTGCTTGGTAATCTATGACAGATAATGTCATCGTAAACTAGATTTTAGTAAGACAACACAGTACAATTAACAGCACTCCTGATTTTAGTGCATGCATCCTATCAAAACAAATCCAATAAAACTAGAACAAAATCATCTTAAAATACAATTTGAGCATGCTGTTTCACTGTCCCCAAAACTTTGATGTCTCTTTCTCACCTAGAGGATAAATGGCAAACAAACACCATACCCAGGAAATCATGTTCTTCTGCACTCTGACCCCAACTGGTCTTTGTAGCTTTATTTTTGTCTAATCCCATATGCACACCCAGTGTGACAGCAGAGTGATTTACAGTGTGAACTCTGAAGTCAGGCAGAGCCAATTGAGAAACCACTCATTCCTAGAGTTGTGTCACTTTGGAGACAACTGAGCCTCAGTTCTCCTATCTTGGGTTAATCATACCTATCTCATTGGACGGTTGTGAGGCTTGTGGTTGTGTCAAAGCTCCACATGGTCCCTGGCAATCAGAAGTTTCCAATAATTTAAGGTATCCTTAAGCATGTCTTTTTTTTTTTTTTTTTTTTTTTTGAGTTAGGGTCTTGCTGTATCACCCAGGCTGGAGTACAATGGTGTGATCTCAGCTCACAGCAACCTCTGCTTCCCGGATTCGTGATCTTCCCACCTCAGCCTCCTGAGTAGCTGGACCTACAGGCATGTACCACCATGACCAGCTAATTTTTGTATTTTTTTGCAGAGACAGAGTTTCACCATGTTGGCCAGGTTGGTCTTGAACTCCTGAGCTCAAGAGATCCTCCAGTCATGGCCTCACAAAGTGCTGGGATTACAAGAGTTAGCCACCGCATCCTGCTAAAGCATGTCCTTTTAAGTTCAGCCTCAGCGTCTTTGTGCCCTTCCTTGGAACTCCCTGAAAAGTCCATTTTTCTGTCTACTCATCATTTAAAGATTCTCCTTCTATGTGAAGCCCTGAAAGCCTGCTCTGCAGGAATACAATGATTGCTTGTTCTCTGAACTCAAAGTCCTTATTTTCTGTATTATTCTTGTAAAAATGTATTATCTCTGATGGTCTTGTCTCGTAGTTTATCTTTCCATGTAGTTATTTTATGGTCAGGGTTAGCTGCTTAAGAAGCTGTGGATAGGAGCTAGAAGGAAATAAACAGATAATCAGATGAAGTGGATCCTACACTGTGTCCTTTGGAGCTTCATTGGGAGACATCATGGTAGGATAAGGTGGAGTGCAGTGGTTTTTGGAGGATGTCAAGTAAATAAGGTTTTGAGTCTCATCCCCAATACTTATTAAAACAGCAATCTTTCAACTATTTCTTCATCATTACTGTTATTATCAAAACCCATCTTGTAAAATTAAATACTGGGATTCCAGTAAGAATTCACCAACAAAATAATTGCATTATTATATAAAATTTTTACTGTCATTTATCCAGTGTTGCCTTCTAACATTTAAAGGGGGACCAAGACTTAGAGAAAACAATCAAGGTTTTGTACCTGGGATTGGCATTAGAAAAACGTTCTCAGAACTCCTGCTCCTTTGGTTTAAAGTTTGCCTGTTTATTCAACTAGATGATCAGAGACCTTGAGGGCAGAAACCATTTATTAGATTTCCTTGTTTTTCTCCCAGTCTAGTTCAGAGCCTTAAATATAATCCTGAAGCCTATGTGTAAGGGGGCAATATAAAAATAGTGCAATTGACAGCATTGGATTTGTTCCAACCATAGCTCCTGTAGACTGAAGAGACTTTAGCCAGAGTAACATAACACTCTGTATGTTAGTATAGTATGTTACGCTATACAGTAAGGAGTATTGTAAGGAATGTATGTTATACCATATAGTAAAGAATCTGCTGATAATGAGATTGAGCCTTTCAGGGAGCAGAGCTTAAACAGCAAAATATTAAGTTGCCAAAGGCTTAGGGGCTGTGAGTGGAGTGGCATTTTTCACACTCCCACTGAATCTGGAAAGAGCAGCTGTGGAGCATTGTGACTAGTATTAGATAGCAATGAGGGCATGATTGATTTCCCAGTACTTTCTGAAATCTGTGAGGTGCTAATGGGGACTGAAATAGACAAGAGTTAAGGAACCACATGAAATAACAAAGACTGAATAATCAAAAGGGAACTGTATAGTTTCCATACACAGATGGAAAATTCTTTCTTACTGGTATTTTACTTCTGCCACAGAAACTGATTGGTCCACTGTAAATAGCATGGATCAGAATTGAAACCAGGGTCCGTTTCATTTTGGACCTGTTAGATGTACCTGAAAGGTCCATTCAGGTCAACCTTTGAAAATCTCATGTAAGGCCATCCCCAGTTTCTGCTTGCTCCCTTCGGAATTCCTCAGATAAAATTCCTGTTTATCTTGTCTCTGACCTTTGTGTTCCATCAAGACACCATGTTCATTATTTTCTTCTACCTCTAAATGCCACAACTATAGGCAAGTGAGGTCTGATTCCTGTATCTTGCTCACCTCCAGGAAAGCTATGACAGTGTCTTCCCTTTCCTGGGATATAACTGACTGAAGAGAATGACCCAAACAGTCTAGGCCATGGGAGAGTAGATGATGAAAACAGAGCAGCCAATGACACACGATCTAGGAAAGATACTAAAAAATTGGCCTAGATCAAAAGAAGGACCAAAGAAAGTGTGATATAGGAAAAGAAGCGAGACTTGAGTTTACTCTTCTCTCACTACTTACCAGCTAAACCCTGAGATCCCAGACAAATTACTTAATCATTCTGAGCCTTCATTTTTTTTTCACTTCTAAGAGTTATTTTCTGGAGTCAATGAAATAACCCAAGGAAGATGCCTAGACACATAATGGGACTCTTACCTTTCCACACACTCTAGTCCCTCCTAAAACTCATGAAGGGCAGTTCTCAAGAAACACTGATACGCCACTCTTAATTATAACTATGTGCTGCTGTTTGTTGTTGTTTAAAGTATGTTTAACAAATTGTACATATTTAATTCCACAGAGAATATTAGGTTGCTCTCAACACATCTTACACATTTCTAAGTTAAGAGACCACCTCAACAGAATATTAGACAGGTGCCTGAACAAGGATGACAAGAAAACATGGATTTTAGTGTAAGGCAGGGTTGGTTGGTTCCATGAGTTACTAGTTGTGTGATTTAGGGCATGCTTCAAAACCTCTCTCTGTTTTCTCACCTATAAAATGAGGAATGGTGATAGCAAAGCCATTGGGCTGTAGTGTGGATTTAAGAAGATAAGGAATCCTTTAAAATAGAAAAAGTGTACTATATTTCATGGATTTATCCAGGATAATGCTATCCAATAGAAAGATGATGTATGCCAGTATGGGCCACATGTGTAATTTCAAATTTTCTAATAGCCACACCAAAAAGTAAAAAAAAAAAAAAAAAAGAAAAAAAAATAAGATGAAGTTAATTAAAAAATGTTTTTATTTAATCCAATACAGTAGGTTCATAATATTATCATTTCAAAATGTAAACCATATAAAATTATTAATAACATATTGTACATTCTTTTCTATATTAATTCGTTGAAATTTGGTGTGTAATTTATCATTTTGGAATAGTCACATTTCAAGTGGTTGATATGAGTAGCTATTGTATTAGGCTATTCAGGTCTTAGAGATACCTAGATTTTGACTGTCTATTTTCCAATTAATTCACTTAAAACTTTGCTGTCATTTTATTCTTAAGCAAGAATGATAATTAAAGTGCACACTTCAGTTGCATATAACACTGTAGGCAACATTACGGTACCTTTTCCTCCAATGTATCCAGTCTAGACTAGCATTGGCAAGTGACAGTTCTTTGAGGGAAACCTACAGTTTTCTCAGAGTCATTCATTTGCCAAAATGACTCTTCAGATCTGTCCCCAAGAACCAGACCTGGGATGAGGCTCCTGTATCAGTCGCTAGGCCACACAATCTCTGAAGAGGAAGTAAAAATAACCAGTTCTGTGATATGAATACTGTTTCTTTCTGAAGCACAGAATTTTTGGCAGCAATTAGTTCCTAATTCTTGTAAGTAAGTTATTTTTTTATGGACGTGGTCAATGTCTGGTCAGGTCAGGACAAGAAAAAATATATTCCTCAACTTCATCAGATCCTACTTTGAGTTGCTATCCTGCTGGCACAAAGGAGGCCTTTCCCTCAGAAGGTGAAGCCGACCGTGAAGACCACTAACCCCGTGGAGTGACATCGTAGGCAACTCATGAATGGAGAAATTATTTTGGAGGAACTTTGATGACTTTGCAAAATAATGTGTTAAGATCCAGTTACTTCAGTATCATTTTATTTAAAACAAAGTGCAATTCAAGGTGACTTTTATGCTATTCTTCAACTTTTTTTTTTTTTTTAAAGGATCATCTGAAACTTGGTTAATTTGAACTCTATTGTTTTGGCTCTCTGAATTTCAAATTAAGGAGATTTCCCTCCACACACTGCTTTAAGTGTGTCGCAGAGATTCTGGTATGTTGTGTCTTTGTTCTCATTGGTTTCAAAGAACATCTTTATTTCTGCCTTCATTTCATTATGTACCCAGTAGTCATTCAGGAGCGGGTTGTTCAGTCTCCATGCAGTTGAGTGGTTTTTAGTGAGTTTATTAATCCTGAGTTCTACTTTGATTGCACTGTGATCTGAGAGACAGTTTGTTATAATTTCTGTTTTTTTACATTCGCTGAAGAGTACTTTACTTCCAACTATGTGGTCAATTTTGGAATAAGTGCAATGGAATGCTGAGAAGAAAGTATGTTCTGTTGATTTGGGGTGGAGAGTTCTGTACACGTCTGTTAGGTCCGGTTGGTGCAGAGCTGAGTTGAATTCCTGGATATCCTTGTTAACTTTCTGTCTCGTTGATCTGTCTAACGTTGACAGTGGGGTGTTAAAGCAGCCAACAGACACATGAAAAAATGCTTGTCATCACTGGCCCTCAGAGAAATGCAAATCACAATGCAAAACCACAATGAGATACCATCTCACACCAGTTAGAATGGCGATCATTAAAAAGTCAGGAAACAACAGGTGCTGGAGAGGATGTGGAGAAATAGGAACACTTTTATACTGTTGATGGGACTGTAAACTGGTTCACCTGTTGTGGAAGACAGTGTGGTAATTCCTCAAGGATCTAGAACTAGAAATACCATATGACCCAGCCATCGCATTACAAGGTATATAACCGAAGGATTATAAATCATGCTGCTATGAAGACACAGGCATACGTAAGTTTGTTGCGGCACTATTCACAATAACAAAGACTTGGAACCAACCCGAATGTCCATCAATCATAGACTGGATTAAGAAAATATGGCACATATACAGCATGAAATACTATGCAGCCATAAAAAAGGATGAGTTCATGTCATTTGTAGGGACATGGATGAAGCTGGAAACCACCCTTCTGGGCAAACTATCACAGGGACAAAAAACCAAACACCACATGTTCTCACTCATAGGTGGGAATTGAGCAATGAGAACACCTGGACACAGGGTGGGGAACATCACACACCAGGGCCTGTTGTGGGGTGGTAGGAGGGGGGAGGGGGAGGGATAGCATTAGGAGATATACCTAATGTAAATGACGAGTTAATGGGTGCAGCACACCAACATGGCACGTGTATACATATGTAACAAACCTGCACGTTGTGTACATGTACCCTAGGATTTCAAGTGTAATAATAATAAAAAAGCAGTAAATGTAAAAAAATGTTACAAACGTAATTTTAAAAAAATTAAGGAGGCTTTGCTATCAAGACCCAGCATTGTCCTTAGTTTAGTCACCGTGTTATCTTTCATAGTTTTAGAAAAGCTGATTCTCTCTCTGGTTCTGATTTCCCTTTGATCTGCAAATTCTACCACTGCCATCCTCATTCAGCTGGAGCAGAGTCCTCTCCATCCTTTCATTATGCGAATATTATTTATTGGTCTGTAATTTTAGCCTCTATTTTCTCGGCAGTCAGAAGCAACATCTTAGCTGGATCATCTCTTGCTCAGAATGATGCTTAATGTAAATTTCTTCTTTTGTTTTTTTTTTTTTTTTTTTTTTGTGATACTTATGCAAGTCTTACATCACACACCTGTCCTTGATTCAGAGGTCTGTGTTTATTCCCCAGGGCTATAAACATTTTAAATTCCTGTATAGAAAGGTGGCTTTACTCTGAATGGTCTCATAAATAGGGAAAGCCTGATTTTTCACTGCTATTTAAAGACAAGTCTCCCTTAACCTAGGCTTGATTGGAGACCCCAAATTATTACCAGAATAATTTTTCTTCTGTTTCCTGACCTCCTTATTGTTTCCCTCCTTATTATTTCTATTAATAAATCTATCTCCAGTCACTTACTTATATGAACACTGTCATGGGAACCCTGGTGTTACTCCTATTAGCCTACCACCCAAGGCAACTCCTTGTGCAATGATCCACAATGCCTGAGGGGAAGCATCTCATGGCAAAAGTAGTTGGAGCCCCAGCCCTCCAGTCATGGTGCTCCAAGCAGCTGCCTCCTTACTCTAAGCAATGAATCTATCCATCATTCCGAAGCACTTGATTTAAATGTGAGTTAGACTAAAGAACTATAGTTTTGTCCACAAAATTTTTCAGTATGTGTGTGGTGAAAGAACATTTAGCTTAGCAGTAACTCCTGGTGACATGGGAGTGGACTATCATGCTGCTAGTTTTGCTAGTATTAATTCCTGGGACAGTTCTGATACTATAAGACTTCATGCGCTTTCATCCATTTTTCTTGATATCAGTGGAATGGTGACAATTCATTAAGACCCAGAGTTGATCTCTAGGAATCTAGTTAGAAATTAAAATTACATTAAAATTTGTGATTAATCACCAAGAAAGAAACATCACCCAGCAAAAGAAGACAATGTACTGAGTTTCTCCACTTTTTTTTTTTTTTTAAGTTCCCTGTTTTAGCATACTTTTACTTCCCTGCAGCCAGTTAGTTTAGCTGGTATGGCTAATGAGGTCAAGGCACAGTTCGTTCTGTGTCTGTCGTTCAGCATTGCTGTGTTTCCAGGCCATAGGCTGTGTCCTCAACGAGAGCCAGCTCACAAATATGTGCTCTCAGTCACAAATAGTACCCCTCCAAGAAAGTGTGTCTGGATGTGGATCAAAGCAAAATCATTACTGCTATTTGGAAGAATGATTATGTGTGTCCATGGTAGATTAGTGATATTCTAGTTATGAATTAAGAATTAAAAACTCTGTTCAAAATTGATGGCCTTTGTTTTAGTTATTTGATCTAAGCAGATTACTTAATCTTTCTGGGCCTCAGTTCACCAAAGTCATGACTTAAGTTGTCGTTTTACACCATTTATTTACAGACATATCAATATAGATGATACGGCTAGGGTTATTGGTTAAGAGAACAAATTCTGGGGATAGTCTGTCTTGTTCAAATCCCATCTGTATTTCTAACTAGTTGGTCAAGGGAAGCATTGCTTAATATCTTTTCCCTGCAGGTTCCTCATTTACAAATGGGGTAGTAATGAGGGGCCTACCTCATAGGGTTGTTTTAAAGATTAAATGAGACGATATATGTCAAGAGATTATAGCACTGCTTGGTACATTGAAAAAGCTTATTTTGTGTTATTTATTTTAGTTATTATTAAACCATTCTTTAAACTAGCTAACAGTCTGGTTTAAAGATCTTGAAGAAATATTAGAGTAGAACATGGGAAAAACTTTTATTTTGTTTTATTTTTTTAGTTTTGGAAAAACTTTTTCAAACCAATGTTATCAACATCATTTTTAATACAACAAGTAATTGCATTGATAGTCAACCCATATCTTTGGCAATAGTAACAATAACCTATTTGTCATAATTGCATTTCAGTTTCATTTTAGATTAAAATAAGATAAGTACTGTAGATTCTCTTTCAAAGTCCTGTGGCTCTGCTGGAAGAGAAGCCAAGCCCAGGTATCTCTTTTGGTCTCGTGTTGGATACATGTTTTCTAAATGTAAAATCAATGTTTGAGTTTATTACACTGATCTGAGTCTGCCATGTCCTAAAATTTATTATTCCAAATCAGTGGCATTTATGTCTTTGCTAAGGTGGTTGCTATTCAATACAGACATGCATTTCCTACTTCCTAATGACAGAAATTGGACTCCACTATAGGTTTGTTTGTATTGTCAGTCTGACAGTGTTCTTCCTTTGGAAAGGAATAATGAGATAATAGCTAAGTCAGAGTCAATGAAGATTTCATAGTATTGGGATAATCTTTCCTCAACTACATCAGGGTTTCTGCTCATTTTATAAATTTGGCTATATTCACAATATTGTAAAGGCATTATATCTTTTCCTAGTGCAATAAGAATATGCTTAAATAATTTACATTAATAAATGACATAGTAATTTATCAGTTTTATTAAAGACTATCATCAAAATAAACTGCTCTTTTAATTCTTATGTTTTTTTAACTTATTTTTCTACTTTTTAAAAAAATTCAAAATGCTATGTTTCAGATGTAGAACTGCCTTATATAATGAAAGAGAGGCTGTGGTAGTAACTAGCCATTAGCATTTGCATATTATTCAGGGTCTATTCTTAATCTACTGGACAAACATCGTTTATTAACATTGCACTAGTGACTGATTTCTGTGAAAGAAATAATATAAGTCTGTATCATTCTTTACCACCCCCACCCCTCCCAACAAGAAAAATTAGGTTCTCATTATTTGGATAATTTAAGCCCATCTCTCTGGTGCTTTTTGTCTAAAATAGATCTCAGCTGGGGCAACACTGACCCCACAGGACATTTGTCAATATCTAGAGATGTGATAAGATTGGCATGGAGGTGCCACTGGTATCTAGTGGGTAGAGGGGAACCTGCTAAAAATGCACAGGACAGTCCTTCACAACAAAGAAGTGTCATGATCTGGTCTAAAATGTCAATAGTTTTCAGGTTCAGAAACCCCGCTATAAAATGTCCTAATGTCTCAGTTATGGAATTAAAACTAGAGTTTGGATTTCAAAACATTCAGATAGGTTTCCGAAATAGTTACCTCCTTTACCCTAAAAAAACTGGACATGTCTTGGCGAAAGTATTATTTGACACTGTGATAAAGTTTTTTTTGAGAGAGAGAATAATTCAAATTAAATAGAAAAAATTGGTATACATAATCTTTCTTCAGTGACTTTGTAATTATGAAAATGAGCTAAAGATTTAAAACCTTACATTTATAAAGTATCTTTTCATTAAAAATAATCTAAATAATTTTTATTGTAGGACTTTTCTTAAGTCAATAACATCAGACAAATACAGGAAATAAACAGAATTTATTTTCTTTTTCTTTCAAAGTTCAATGCTTCTATCTTTTTAAGCAAATGCATGCTGTTTAAAGACTGACAACTGAATCCTTTTATCTGATCTTTGAATGTGATCACTTGAAATTTAAGAAAATGCAAGTTATATTGACTCAGAGAAACAGCTTATATCATAGAAAAACGCACATATACACAGACACAAATCAACAAAGAGACACAACATCCTCAAACCAGGCCTTTTAGAAAAAGTGTGTGTGTGTGTGTGTGTGTGTGTGTGTGTGTGTGTGTGTGTGTGTGTTTGTGTATTAGTTTGTAAACCTAACATAAAATACTTTCTTAGGCAATTTTCCATTGAGCATCCAAGTTGTGTTGAATGTTCCATTTCTAACTCTTAAGTCAATTTATGGGAGGGGTGTGTAAAAGCACTTTAGTGAAGAAAACCAGTGATTGCAATGCATCAAAGTTAAGTGGTAGTGGGGTTATCACTCCATGAAAAATCACATAAACATTTCACATATAAAATATTATTCATCAGGGCAAAACCCTCTAAAGGGGTTGAGAGATAACAATAGTGTCATAAAATCTTTTTCTTTCTTTTGAAAAAACAAACTAAGATAAGCCACAACTGAGATAGAATCTGTGGTCATGTAGTAGGCATGACAACAAGGTAAGACATGAGCATAACTGAGAAGAAAATTAGCAAATCTTAAATATCTGACACTGCAATATCATTACCCATAAACTTGGCCTTTTTCTACCCTCTTTTCCCCAAAGACTGATGTCCCATATCTGAACCGAGGGAAATGTGTGCTTTCTAACAGCTAAATCAACAAGGTCTCACATGAGTAGTGCTGTGCGGTGTGGTTGACTGATTTCATGAAAAACTAATCATGTATTCATCATTGAGATCAAACACTCTCCAAGTAATTATCATCCAAACCCAATCTGATAGGACCTGAAAAATGGCACTGCTGATATAATCAGAGGCTGAATGGAATAGTTCTCTTAGCTTTTATAAACCTTGGTTTGGAAGGCACGAAACTGAAATTGTATTTTATAATTAAGAAAGGTAAAGTTGGCAGGCTGCTATCAATTATTTCAATCAATCATAACAATTTTAGATTGCCTAGGTAATTACTGGAACACATTTAAAGATTGACATTTCATACATGGTCTTTGGAATATTTTTTTTTAATCTGAAAAAAACACAAAGAAATTTTTTAAATTAAAATATGAACCCTGTATGTATCCACTATAAAATGTGTCATATCATTTGCATAGCTTCCTTATTTTTAGCTGTGTTACTATTAGTTTTCATAAAGTGCTATTATTGTATTGAATTACATGTCATGGCAAAATGATTGTTTTCTGAAATCTTATTTTAGCTTTCTGTCTATGATTATAAATTTAAATGAAGACAAATAATAGGGAATATTTAAATGCTTTACAAAATATTTCTGCATTACCACAGGTGCTCCTTATGTGGCAGGTAACATAATTTTCATGTGTTATTTCATTAAATCTTCAAACAGGTTAATGAGGGAGATCAAGTTATAACTCCCATTTACAAAACAGAGCCATAGGGGAGCTGATGTGTTGCTCAAGGTCATCTGTAATAAGGGACAAAGGTGGGACATGACCCCAGCCCAGTGAGTCTCAGCCTAAAGCAGGCCCCCTTGACCATGATTCTGTAGTGTTTCCCTGCTAGCCATTTGATCTTAGAGTAACAAATATTTGTTTTTAAGAGAACTTTATATATGCCAGGGATTGAGCTATGCCCTTTATGTATCATCTATTGTTCCTAATTTCATCCGGACAAGATTTTGAATTAGATGATATGTCATTCACTTTACAAACAAGGCAGCAAACTTTGAGACATCAAGAAAATTGAAAGTCAGAAAGGGAAAGTATTAATATATGTTGTTGGGAATCAGGCCTGAGTTCATAATCACAGCTCTACTGATGGTGGCCTTGGGCAAGTTACTGCACCTCTGTAAAGCTCAAATTTTTAATCTGTGAAATGGTGATAATAATCATTTTCAGTTATGAAAATAGAGCTAATGCAGGTCATGGCTCTACTACTACACCTACAAAGTGCGGACAGCTTGTTGATTGACTTGTCTGGAGTTCAACAACCTGACACTGACAAACATAAATATTTGTTTTACAAGTTGACTGGACTTCAGATATTAGCCTGAGAGGTTGGCAAAGCTCGGACTTCAGATATTAGCCTGAGAGGTTGGCAAAGCTACTGCCACAATCACACCATTCTTGTGGGTACAAGAAACATCACCAAACCCAGGTAGTGGGAGAGTACCCTTTCCAATATATCCTGCCATCTCTGGAAAAATATGTATAACCAGAAGTTTAGCAAACCAAATCGCATTTTTCTGTTCCCATATTACCATTTAAGAGGTGTTTAATCTATTATATTATTGATTTTTAATCAATTCTAATATGGTAGAATTGCTTTATTATTGTTCCCTCTATTTTTGCTCCTCTTCAGTGTAATTAACACTTCATGAAAAAACATGTTAATGAAATATTGGAAGAACTTTTATGAGGTATTTTTAATATATTACTTTTAAAGTACAGATTTGTTTCATAATATTAGTAATTGATTTTTGTAAGTCTAAGTATTCACATTTTGTAATCTCTTTAAGATGCAACCACTGTAATTTTTTATATGTTTTCTGACTTTCTGTACATTATTCCAGATTAAATGCAATTATACATTTCCTTAATCTAGAGAGTTTGCTTCATTTTCCATTATTTTCTTTCATTTACTGTTAACACTAACCAAACTCTATTCTATGTAACAACATTGAATTTTGAATTTCTTTATCAAATTCAACAGTATTCATCAAACATTTACTATTTGTCAAGCACATAGAAAGTACCTTTTTTTTTTTTTTTTTTTTTTTTAACAGAATTGGAGTGTAAATAATTGGGAGTTCTTTCTAAGAATAAACCTCTTCACCAAAGTGAAACTCTATTCATTTAGATGAGATTTTACAAAATAGTTAGAAACTTGTATTTTCAGTGGAGACAAATTTATTTCCTTAATGTTTCACTTAATCCAAGTCTACTGGTGAGAGAAAATCACTTATTCACAAACCCTTTAAGAATCACCACTGACAAAAGAAAACATATGCATTCACACACAAAGTCTCTTAAAGTTGAGCCATGCCTGTGGGGATGAGATCAGTTCCACACATTTCACCTTAGATCTTCTTTCATCTAAACGTTATTTTTGCTTCATCACAAAATACACCAACAACTAACTGAGAAAGTCCTTTTTCTCATTGCATCATTTGTTCATGGTTCATATCTACATGGATCAAGAGACTCATTGATTTGTCTACCAGTTAGCTGCAAATCCTTTTCTTTTCGTAGGCAGGATTTATACACTTGCCTCATGGTTTAGAGCCCACACTGGTTTATAGTTCACTAGAAAAGTAATTCCTAAGGCTACATTATGTGAGTATGATTAGAAGTAATGTCCCTCAAGGGCAGCATTGGTGTTGAATTTTTGGATTAGAAATTTTTTGATAAACAAGTTTAAGATGTAGCAATAATGTTAATGTATTAACAGCAATAAATGTCATTTAGAATATTACCCTTCAAATATTTCTGAGCATAAAATGATTAATATTAAAGAGTTAAAATAATTTCAATTGTCATGTTAGAATTTATATTTTAAAATGCTGTTTTTTCATTTTTCATATTAGATTTTTAAGCATGTATTTTAAATTCCAGTTTTTCCCAGATTTCCTTTTAGATGGTTATCTGTGGGTTTCAAAGTATCTGAAAACAGTCCAGACCTTATTCATTGTCTAAGTATTATCATTACTTTTAATAAATGTGCTGTCGTGGTTGTTTCTTGACAGAACAGTACATCTAATGAGTAACAGTAGCTGGTTTTATTTACACCTATTCATGATTCTACCTAACCACTATTTCATTCTTAAATAATTTACATTGCTATATGACAATAAACAAAGAGCCCAAAAAGAAACATTGAATATGTTTATAACTCAGAAATTTCAAGAAAACAAACTCCATAGGTCACTTTAAAGATTAATTTTAGAAGGATACATGTAGAAATGAGTAATTTTAATATAGAAGAGTAATTTTAATTTTACTTAAATTGTCCAAATGTTTGGCCTCTGAAATAATGGAACTATTTACATGTTCCTTATTTTTACATGTTTACATGTATAATGAAGCTATATACATGTTTCAATATTTGAAAAAAGGGAATATACATTAGATGAGAAAATTTTATATACAGGATGATGGTGACCGGTTTATTCTGGTAATACTGCAAAGTGAAAGCACTAGGTTTTGGCTCTGAAAGTGATTCAGTAGATCACTGTCAGTTCTATCTAACCTACAAAACAAAAAAGTCAATGAATTTCTACAGCATTTGTGATGACAATTGCATGAATCCATCCCCTACCCTGACATTTTTTTTTTTTTTTTTGAGACGTGCTCTTTTTGCCCAGGCTGGAGTGCAATGGTGCAATCTCGGCTTACTGCAGCCTTCACCTCCCAGGTCCAAGCGATTCTCCTGCCTCAGCCTCCTAAGTAGCTGGGATTACAGGCATGCGCCACCACATCCAGCAAATTTTGTATTTTTAGTAGAGACAGGGTTTCTCCATGTTGATCAGGCTGGTCTTGAACTCCTCACCTCAGGTGATCCGCCCACCTCAGCCTCCCAGAGTGCTGGGATTACAAGCGTGAACCACTATGCACAGCTGAATCCATCCCTTTTAACTGGCTTTGGGATGCTGAAAATATTTTGTGTAACTCTTCAGCATAATATCATTTTTGTCTATTTAATCAAAAAACTGAAATTCTCCTTGTTTAATGTAACACTCACCAATATGTCAAGATAAAAAGGTTGTTAGAACTCTTATCCCTATTATATTATGAGATTATAGACTGAAGCATATTCACAAAAAGAAAATGTATAAGTCATTCCAGAGTATGAGTGTTATGGGGACTACTTCAGTATTTATGCTGGTGTGTGCATGGCCTTATAAAATGCCTCATCTGTTTAGTTCTTCTGAATTACAATGCAAGCCTTTCTCTTCTTTCAATTTGCCTTCTGTTTTATTTTATTTTTATTTTTTGCTGGAGATCATTTAACACTGTGGCTCTGGTTATAGTAGAATAGCTGTGTTTTCTCTGTGGTGTTCCCAAGTGTTTCCTTTCATTACAGACATCTGCATAAGTGAAAACACAAGAGATTGCATCTAGGGCTGTGGGGACCAACTACACGTAAAACTAAGACAAACAATAAGCAAAGATTTAAAATCCTCATCTGTCAGAAGTAATACAAGTGGTAGATTATCCTCTGGGGTAAGTGAAAAAGCTCTTCAAGAACTATAAATGACAAAAAATAAAAAAGCAGGAGAATCCTGTGGATATTGTTAAAATGGTAGAACCCCTAATGCAAATAAGAACAACAAAACATGTTTGTATTACAAAGAAGGTATCTATGGAAAATAAGGAAAGGGACAGGACTGCTGAGACAAAATGGTAAAATTGCAGGAGTCAGCCATGAAAGAGGCTTTAGAAAGCAAGAGGGGAATAGGAAGTGCAAAAAAGCAAGAGAAAAGGAAAAAGAAAGCATCACTGTGCTTTTATCTCCTTTGAATTTTAAACTAGGTCATCACCAAAATGACATAAAAAGGTAACGAGAGGTTTCCTCTTGGGGTTTGAAGAAATACTTTTTGTTTAATTAATTAATTAATTAATTAACATGTATTATTATTTTTGCACTCTCCCAGAAATGACTTCTTAGGAAATAAAATATACACTCTTCACCAGAGTACTCTTAGAGACTTTTCTCTCTCTCTATTTGATGTCTTGCATTTCCAAGTCATCTTACTTTCTAAACCTCATTCCCAGAAGCCTGAGCTACTGTTAAAGCCATTCTGGAAAGGCACACTCAAGAAAACAAAACTATGTCAAATGGGAAAAAAAATTATTAAAAATGGCCGGGCACGGTGGTTCACCCCTGTAATCCCAGCAGTTTGGGAAGCCGAGCGGCGGATCACGAGATCGGGAGAATGAGACCATCCTGGCTAACACGGTGAAACCCCGTCTCCACTAAAAATACAAAAAAAAAAAAAAATTAGCTGGGCATGGTGGCAGGTACCTGTAGTGCTGAGGAAGGAGAATGGCATGAACCCGAGAGGCGGAGCTTGCAGTGAGCCGAGATCGCGCCACTCACACCAGCCTGGGCGAGAGAAACTTTCTTCACTGGGCACGGTGGCTCCCGCCTGTAATCCCAGCACTTCCTCAGGCCAAATCAGGTGGTTAGCCTGAGGTCGTGAGTTTGAGACCAGGCTGGCCAACATGGTGAAGCCCCCGTCTCTATTAAAAATACAAAAATTGGTTGGCCGGGCGCGGTGGCTCAAGCCTGTAATCCCAGCACTTTGGGAGGCTGAGACGGGCGGATCACGAGGTCAGGAGATCGAGACCATCCTGGCTAACATGGTGAGACCCCGTCTCTACTAAAACATACAAAAAACTAGCCGGGCAAGGTGGTGGGCGCCTGTAGTCCCAGCTACTCCGGAGGCTGAGGCAGGAGAATGGCGTAAACCCGAGAGGAGGAGCTTGCAGTGAGCTGAGATCCGGCCACTGCACTCCAGCCTGGGTGACAGAGCCAGACTCCGTCTCAAAAAAAAAAAAAAAAAAAGAATACAAAAATTAGCCAGTCATGGTGGCGGTTGCCTGTAATTCCAGCTACTCAGGAGGCTGATGCAGGAGAATTGCTTGAACCCAGGAGGCCAAGGTTGCAGTGAGCCAAGATTGTGCCACTACGCTCCAGTCTGGGCGACAGCACAAGATTCTGTTTCAAACAAACAAACAAAACAAAACAAAACACTTCCCTGTACCAAACGGTGAGTAAATTTTTAGCCTGTCAGTATTCACTAATCATCTGATGACATTTTAGTTGAAACCATGGAGATTTTTACTTTTCATGGATGCCAGTTGGGAATATTAAGGCCATTCCATTTGTGGAATCATTCCATTAAATTACCTTTTAGCCTAGGTGAAACAGGATATGAGGAAATTTTAAAGATTATTCATATTGGTTTTGCAGAACAGCCCAGGGAAGGGTTTTCATGCTGGGATCTTGAATAACATCATTTCTGTCTACTGGGGCTTCCTTACTCATTTATTTACCACCTTTTAAAACTGTATCTTAATTTAAAAGCTGTCGTTACAAACTGGAAAACAAGATGAATAAATCAACCCATCAACACATATTGCCAGACACAGCAGAACATGTGAAGACCTATGTAAAATAAATAGAAACAGAGAAGTCCACATGACACTAGAAAGAGTTCATTATTCTTTGGAGCTGTTGAAAAAAGTCAATATAAATCACTTGTATTCATGGCAAGAACCACATGTATTGTATTTAGTACTCACCAGAGTAATGCTCAACAGTTTTAACTGAATTGCTTTCACATTTGATTTTAGCACTAGCTTGCCAAAACACAAACCAACAAAAAGACACCCTTCTTCCCAAAATCTTTCTCTCTCCCTCACTCTCCTGTCTTTTTATCTACATATTGGTAGCTTTTAGCTGCCTCTTCTTTTAAGCAGTAGGTACCAAAATAATATAGATATGACTTATTGGTAAAAATAAAAAGTTGTCCCTTCAGATGTTATGACTTCTGGCTTCCAGACCTATATGTTCACCTCAGTAGGCATAACCCTTCAATAAAATTCTCTGCCAAGGGAATCTCAATTCAAAACTGTCAAAGCTTTTAGATCATCTGCGCACAAAATCATGGTCTTTCACTGGTTTACATTAAATATTATCTGTGACTAAGTGAGGTCCATTTGCAAGACAAAATGCCTTAAATTGGCTTAGGTCAGCAAACTACAGAAAAAACAGGATATATTAGGCCCTGCTTGGATAGCCAATGCCTGCTTGTCAGCCTTAGTTGCCCTCACGTGAACCAAAGAAGTTTAGTCTAAAATGAAAGTTTACCAGCCTGCAAAATAGCTCCTTTTGTTTGTTCTCATCAGCCTGCCCAGCTACTTAGGTCATAAATCAAATACTTGAAAAGCCCCTGAGCTAACTAAGATTGCAATGCATTGTGGGCTGCAACGAAATGCAGCAAGACATTCCACCTCAAAAAACATCTGAAGCCCCTACCCGACCATCAATAGGTGATGTCCGGGAAAATTGTAACCCTGTAGTACTCAGCCTATAAGGAATTGGGGGAGGGACCTGAGCAGTAGGGGATAAATTGCTTGTTAAAACTGTGCTGGGTGTGCTTTTAAACACCCAATCTCACAAGACCGTCATTAAAGTCTCTCTTTGGCTGTTCTCTGGTCTCTGAGTCCATTTTTGGGTTTGGACAGGTGAGTTTGTTTTTCACAACCCGATGGCCCATACGGGGATCTCTGTGTCTGTGTGGAGTGAAGCTCTGACTGAGAGGGGAGTTGAGTCCCACTTGGTTTATGTGGCCTGCTCTCTCTGGAAGTCCCAGCTCCCCGCAAAAGCCATAGACAAACCCGAAACCGTTATTCAGGAGACAACAGAAGTGACACAGGGAGAAAAGCAGGCACTGCAGTAACCAGGCAACCTCATGCACGAGCCAAGGTAGGAAAATTGGACCGTATGTACTGCCTTGGCAGTTGGACATTTTTCGAGGACTCAGGATGTGCAAGAAACCTCCAGTCAGGGAAGTTGAGTACATAGAGGTGTGCAAGAAATCTCCAGTAAGGGAGTTAAGTACAGAGGGTAAAGCTCAGATACGGCAACTAACTGAAAATGGGAACCAGAAATTCTAGGCCTAGGGAACAAAAGAAAAAGAGAACTAGAAAGACCCCTTGTGACATTCTCCCAGATAGTCCACTGGGGAGAATGTTGCAGGTTTGAAAGGATAATCCTCAAACCAGGGACAAGGAAAAACAAAAGATAATAAAATATTGCTGTTTTATCTGGGCCAAAGAGCCCATTTGTCAGTCTTCAGTCTTTTAGCTTAAGTTTGGCTCAGACGAGGTGTGCCAAGCTTTACTTCTCTATGTGAATAATAAAACCCCATTCTCACAAGAGGAGATGAGTTATGCTTTGTTGGATTAGTGAATTACCTCCCATGTTCCCCCTTAAAAAGGAAGAAAAGAGCATAGTAAAGTGCCGTCATCCAATGAAAAGCCCTGGAATCCCCCCATACATCTCACAAAGTAGGGGACAGGAAGATCAAGGGGCAACAGGATGGCCAAAGGAAGAAATACAGGGCTCGTGAAGGAGCTAAACCCAATGCTTCCATAAATCCTTATCCAAATTTGAGGAAAGAATTAGAACAATGTAAGAAAAACATTAAGAATTTCCCTATTCCTTCTAAACAGCAGATGTCTAACAGGTAGCCTCTTAGAGAAGTCCCCATGAGGAGTTGGATTTGTCAGTATACTTCTAACAAGTACCGAGGTTAGGAATTTTAAAAATAAAATGAGGCCACTCTTGAAACTCCCTCAGATTAGCAAAGCAGCTAGATCAATGTTTAGGGCTTAGTTTTTATACTTCGACTAAGATAATGTTGATCATGAATATTTTGTTTACTGGGGAAGAGAGGGGAGTGATTAGAAGGGCAGCCATGACCAACTGGGAGAGACAGCATCCTCCCGGGCAAGGAGTCTTACCAACTGAGCAGAAATTCCCAGTTTGCAATCCCTGAAGTAGAGAGAGATCTGCTGGGAAATCTGCCAAGATGCTTTGAGGTGGGACTTATGGAAGTTCTGTATCCCAGAGCCAGGCTGGGCTAGGGGAGGATCCTTGCAGCTGAAGAGGAGGAAAAGCCACTGAGTCTCCTCCCTTAACTGGACAAACCGGAGACCCTTTGTAGTTGCTGGGTCACCAGCAGGGATGGCATGGAATACAAACAGTGCAGCTCTTGGTCTGCCAGGGAGATGGATGGTGCCTTTGATGCAAAGAAAAAGGAAGGGAGGGCGGAGCCAGGGATGCCTTTGCTGATAAGAGTGGCCATCAGGGAAGGCGCTACAGGCTGGCAGCTCTTCAAACCAGCAGTTCTTGGCCCAGAGTCAGACCCAGCAGGGCTGGGCCAAAGGCATCCTGGGAGGCCAGCTGGTCAGTCCCTTGCCTCCCCAAATTCCTCCTGGGGTCAGTGGGCCCTGGGGAGATGCCTAACCTAAGTCCAGCCAGTTTCTTATGGAAAGGAGAGGAGAATAGAAAGGCACCAAACCATAACTTTTAAAATATCATAGAATCTCAAACTAAAGTTAGACCAAACCTTAAAGAAACTCCACTACATAACGGAATCAGGCAGTTTGGGGATGGGTCATCCCAAGTGATAGATGGTAAAAAACACAATGATGATGCTGTCGTTAATCAAAACAAACAATGCTTATGTAAAAAAGGTAAATTACCCAATAACTGGTCAGCCCAAACCTGTAAATTATATGCTCTTAAAATTATATGCTCTGTAAATTATAAAGCTCCTAGAAGGCCAAGAAGACACTATATATACTAATTCCAAGTATGCCTGTGGAGTAATACGCACCTTTGGAAAAATTTGGACAAAGCAGGGCCTAATAAATAGCAGGTGAAAAGAATTGGTACATGGGAAACTGATCAAACAAGTTTTGAAAAAGCCTCTTGCTTCCAGCAGAGATAGCCACCATTCATGTAAATGGCCATCAAAAAGAAAACACTGTAGAAACTGTAGGAAACAGGCTTGTGGATAAAGTTGCTAAGCAAGCCTCCCTGCAGGATAACGTTAAATTGTTTAACCTAATCCCAAACATCCCTAAGGTGGTATTAAAACTCCAATTTTCTAAAGAGAAGGAGGAAAAGCTGGGCAAGATAGGGGCCACTCAGACTGAGGAAGGGATGTGGGTGCTCCCTAATGGAAAAAAATAATAAGCAAACCCATAATAAGAGAACTAATGTCCATACTGCATAAGGGCAGTCACTGGGGTCCCCAGGCCATGTGTAATGCAATAGTCAAGAACTATGAGTGTATAGAGATTTATACCCTTGCTAAACAAGTGTGTGGGGATTGAGTAACCTGCCAGAGAATAAACAAAAAGGTAGTTAGAAAACTACCAAAGGAAGACCTCCTGGGTTAAGGCCATTTCAAAGCATTCCTGTATTTAGGTAGGACTACTGGCCTTCCTACTATGAAAACCAAAAAGCAATTTTGAAGAAATAATATACTGGCCATATCCTCCACCTTGTCATCCCTTAGGTTAAAAGAATTTCTAACTCAAACCTCGCCTCTTAAGTTCAAGCTTACCATTTCCAGCCTGGCGATAAGCTCCACCCAAACTCTGAAGGTCCCCATCAAGTGCTCCTAATCAGCCGAATGAACAGCTGAACGGGGGTGGACACATGACCTTCTCATCAAGAGACTGGTAAAAGAACCCCCAGAAGGAAGGGAAAAGGGTAAATGGAGAGTGTATAAATCAGCTAAGGAACCCTTAATGCTAACTCTAAGGAAAAGCTGAGGAAGCTATGAGCAGGCTCTGTCACTGGGGATAAATATGGTTAGGATGAATCCTAACACAAGGTGTGAAAGCAGATCTAAGTATTGGATAGGGCCCCATACTAGGGGTGGAAAGAAGGGAATATCCAATCAAACTAATAGTCAATATAACCAAGACCTCCACCCACTCCAAACTATAAAATTCAATGCCTGCCAAGTCTTACCTTGTGGGAATTTAGGGAACTAAAGGCAATTGTCATGAGCAAACAAATATCTACGTCCTAAAACGGACATTGGACCCTCTCAGAAAAGCCCTGTGCTAGCTGGAATCAGGTCTGGTGGACCACTCAATATCGAGGCTGGTTGAGTCATTCTTCCAAAAACAAACCCTTAAAGAATCAAATATGAGGGCCCCATGGCACCTAACTGTAGAAATTTAGAATGCAATCCTATATTAATTATCGTAAACAACCCAGCTACTCTAGACTAGGAACCTTGGAGTTACATATTAGGAATAGATATCTCAGGAAGGCATCCTGTAGAACAGGTAGCTTTTAGACTGGTTACCAACTCCACGCCAAGCCTACCAAGATTACTGTAACTCACAGTCCCACTACTTCTTTAACCCACTATACAATGGCCCTAAGACAGTAAAAATAATTAAGGTAACTAACTTGAGGCAAACTTTAGAAATTAAGACTGAATATGAGTATGTAAATGCCTGGGTTAAATGGGTCAAATTTTCTGTACTAGCTCTTGTTAGAAGCAACTGTTATGCATGCTCTGCTGGGCAGACTCAGACACAGGTCGTTCTATTTCCCCTAGAATGGGATACCCATCCCAAAGGAATACGTTACATGTTGGCTATATAACAGGACAGGGATGCACGGGAAAATAAAACCTGCAAAAGTCTATTATTGCTCTTTCCCGCCTGTGAAGCCATGCCCTTGTTCTCCACAGGGAATATGAACCACTCCTCTTGCCTCTGAAGGCAGGAGGCAAAGTTTAGTAGGCCCGTGGGAAAACTCTCAACTTGTACCCACATCCTAAATGTTGCTGGTGCGTCAAAGGCAACTACTTGGTTCTTCATACACCCCAGGCTAATGTCTGGTGGTATTGTGGGAAGAGGAGCCTCTATGACTTGTTACTGTCTAACTAGACAGGGACTTGTGCCTTAGTTCAACTGACCATTCCATTCACCTTGACATTCCATAAGATCCCCGAAAATCCACATGGCTACCAAAGCTGGAGAAATCTAACGAATTCTTTTAACTCCAACATTTTTATGTCAACTCAATAGATGTCTCTAAAGGAGTGCCTAATAAATGTAAGAACCAAAGGACACAAAAATAAACGTGGAAATGGGACTAATAGGGGTAAAAAGAAAAAGAGGGAATTGAAGGAAATAATACATACAATGGTCCATTACCAAAACAAAGTACCTTCAATCAGCTTAGGTCGGCAAACTACAGAAAAAACAGGATGTACTAGGCCTCTGCTTAGATAGCCAAAGCCTGCTTGTCAGCCTTAGTTGCCCTCACCCAAACCAAAAAAGTTTAGTCTAACATGAAAGTTTACTAGTTTGCAAAATAGCTTGCTTTGTCTGAGCTTATCAGCCTGCCCAGCTACTTAGGTCATAAGTCAAATACTTGAAGAGTCCCCTAGTTAACTAGGATTGCAATGTATTGTAGGCTGCAACAAAATGCAGCAAAACAAACCTAAAAAAAAAAAACATCTAAAGACCCTATCCAACAATCAATAGGTGACGTCCAGGAAAATTGCAACCTCAGCCTATAAGGAAGTAGGGGATAAATTGCTTGTTAAAACTGTGCTGAGTGTGCCTGCCTATCAAACATCCAGTCTGCCTCAGTAGATTCTCCTGCCTCAGCCTCCCTCGTAGCTAGGATTGTGCCACCATGCCAGGCTAATTTTTGTATTTTTAGTAGAGACAGCGTTTCACCTAGTTGGCCAGACTGGTCTCGAACTCCTGATCTCAGGTGATCTGCCTGCCTCGGCCTCTCAAATTGCTGGAATTACAGGCACGAGCCACTGTGCCTGGCGATAATTCCCTTTTAAAAATAACAATAATTTATTTTATGACCTATGACCATTTCAAATGGTCTGAAAAAGTGAGACAGATTGGTGCCCATTGATAGTTTGGCCATAATCCTTTTTTTTTTTTTTTCCAGCCACAAATTGTACCTAAAACCCATTTCTTGTTGCTCTTCACTTTATTTAAATCAAAGACAGTTTCAGGAGCTCATGCCCCATTTAACTGTTACCCTTTACTTTTTAAGTAGCAATCTAGACACTTTAAAAAAATGCTCATATTAGTTTTTTTCCAAAATCATCTTTCTGTATTTCACAAAACTGAGACCAAGTTAAATGAAATCCTGTACCCCTAGTGAGTCAGGTGTTAAAAAAGGAGGTAGCTAAAATTTTAATCCCTAGTTGCTAGTTTATAAATAAATAAACATAGATTTTCCCTACACAAAGGAAATGTGCTGCAGGATTATGATGGCAGACTTTCTTTCTCCCTTCCTCCCTTCCTTTCCCTTCCTCCCTTCCTCTCGCCCTCTCTCTCTCTTTCTTTTTCTTTCTTCTTTTTTGATGGAGTCTCACTTTGTCACCAGGCTGGAGTGCAGTGGCATGATCTTGGCTCACTGCAACCTCTGCCTCCTGGGTTCAAGCGATTCTCCTGCCTCAGCCTTTCAAGTAGCTGGGATTACAGGCACCTACCAACACGCCCAGCTAATTTTTGTATTTTTAGTAAAGACGGGGTTTCACCATGTTGGCCAGGATGGTCTCGATCCCTTGACCTTGTGATCTGCGTGCCTCAGCCTCCCAAAGTGGTGGGATTGCAGGCAGAGCCACCATGCCCCTTCCTTCCTTCCTCCCTCCCTCCCTCTCTTTTCTTTCTTTCTTTCTTTCTTTCTTTCTTTCTTTCTTTTTTTCTTTTCTTTTTCTTTCTTTCTTCCCCTTCCTTCCTCTTTTCCTTCCTTCCTTCTTTTCTTTCCTTCCTTCCTTCCCTCCCTCCCTCTCTCTCTTACTTTCTTGCTTTCTCTTTCTTTCATGGTTTGGCTGTGTCCTCACCCAAATCTCATCTTCAATTCCTACATGTTGTGGGTTGGACCCAGCAGGAAGTAATTAAGTCATGGGGGCAGGTCTTTCCCATGCTGTTCTCATTACAGTGAATAAGTCTCATGAGATCTGATGGCTTTATAAGGCACAGTTTCCCTACACAAGATCACTTTTTGCCTGCTGTTATTCATGTAAGACATGTCTTACTCCTCCTTGCCTTCCACCATGATTGTGAGGCCTCCCCAGCCACGCTGAACTGTAAGTACCTTAAACTCTGTTTCCTGTATAAATTATCTAGTCTCAGGTATGTCTTTAACAGCAGCATGAAAACAAACTAATACTCTTTTTCTCTTTTCTTCCTCTTTCTTTCCTTTTTTCTCTTTCTTTCTTCCTTCTTTCTCTCTCTCTCCCTCCCTCCTCTCCCCTCCCCCTCCCTCCCCCTCCCCTCCCCTCTCCTCCCCCCTCCTCTCCCTTCCTCTCCCCTCCCTTCCCCTTCCCTTTCCTTCCTTCCTTCCTTCCTTCCTCTTTCCTTTTTCCTCTTTCATTCTTTCTTTCTCTTTCTTCCTCCCTCTCCTTCCTCCGTGTCTCCCTCTCTCACTTCTCTCTTTTCCTGTTAACTTTTTTGCTGAATTAACTTAATTTACAGGGATAGGAAGGAGTTACAGAGGAAGTAACCGTAGCTGGGCAGGTTAGAATACAGATATTTTCTATGAATACACAAAACACAAAAGGGGACCACAATTTCCCAACTGTTGTCAGGGCCCAGATGAGAGAAAGAATAGCCAGGCTGGCCATATGTGTAGCATGAGCTAGGACCCAGGCATCAGGTTATCTGTGTCAGCAGCTGTCCTTATTCTCTGTCCACTTTTTATTTTTGAAATTCAACTGCTGGTTGTTGCTCTGGAGGTCAGAGGTATTTGATGCACCAGGGAGCCTGGACTGTGCCCTGCCTATCACAGAAATAAAAGGGTTGTTTTGTTTGTTTGTTTGTTTTTCTTAGATGGAGTTTTGCTGTCGTCACCCAGACTGGAGTGCAGTGGCGCGATCCCAGCTCACTGCAACCTCTGCCTCCCTGGTTCAAGCAATTCTCCTGCCTCAGCCTCCTGAGTAGCTGGGATCATAGGCATATACCACCATGGCTGGCTAATTGTTGTATTTTTGGTAGAGACGGGGTTTCACCACGTTAGCTAGGCAGGTCTCAAACTCCTGACCTCAGGTGATCCACCCACCTCAGCCTCCCAAAGTGCAGGGATTATAGGCATGAGCCACTGTGCCTGGCCCTGGCTGTTCTAGTTTTTTATATGCCTTCACCATGCCCAAGCCCACTGGCCATATTGGTTTTTTGGTACCAACAACTGTTTATTGTTTAGCTCCTACATGCTAGGTGGTCAATGTTAAATGGATGTTCCCTTAACTGATTTTTTTTCTTCCTTTTTTTCCCCCCGTTTTATAACTTTAATAATCAACAGTTTTCATTCACACTGATTGCCTATGGATTTTAAGTGGTGACAAGCACATAAGTAACCAATATTTACTTATATTTAGTGAATCTTCATCTTCTAATGTTTTCTGGACAACTTCACATGGATATGGTATGGGACATCTCTTATTTCTTTGGCTCAGAAAGCTTTGTTGACTTTACCAGTGCATGCATCTGGAGTCCCCATCTCTTTCATGGAAAATTTCCACATATCTTTGAGTGCCTGAAAGACATGCTTCTTAAAGCCCACTCTAGAGATGTACTTGTGAACGTTGATGGTGTATTCCCAGGTCACCATCTCACCAAGAGCAAAATGACCCTTCTTTTCACCACCTTTCTTTGTGGGAGTCATTCTGCCAGGCCAAAGTGGGAAAGAAAGATTGTGGGGGATGGTGGGAGGAGGCTCCTTTAACTATTTTGTGACCAGTTGGCGTCATCTACACTTCTCACTGTTAGTGACAGAAGCTGGAAGGACTACTGATTATTCCTTTGACTTCATTCATCAAAGGACTTTGGCTTGAATTTTTCCCTAGGAAGTGCTGGAGGGAAGGCTTAGTCAACTCAGCGTCCTTGGAGTCTTAAAGTGGATATAGCACTTAGAAGAAGAAATCATGCTAATCGTCAAGCTGTATTTCCATAGAAATATGCATTCACTTCTGTCACTGCCCTTCTGGTATAGCAGGACAAATGTGAGCCTGGAGCTAGACAGACTGGAGAGTAAACCTAGGTGCTGCTACTTTCTAGCTGAGTGACCTTGGACAAGAGTCACATAAACTTTCTGAGCCTCAGTTTTCTTATCCCTGCATGAGACTAGGACTATCTGTTTTGCAGGTGTTTGTGAGAATTAAATTCGATGATCTATGTTAGGTTCAATATCTGTTATGCTGTAAGAGCTAAAAAATAATAGGAGCTATTATATTTTTCATGCCAATATCCTTCTTAGACTTTGGTCCCTAAATGCAGGAAACACTTATGTGCCTTCTTTTTTCCCCTTCACCATGAGTCTAGTAAGTCAGAAGCAGAAAGGGTACCTAATAAATATTCATCCAATGAATGGAGTTAATCATCCTGAAGAGTGGTAGTCAAACCAACCTTGACTTAAGAGCACACAAGATGCCACAGTTTTGAGGCTTATTCTATGGTAGCTTTTTGTTTTGCTTGTTTGGGTTTTTTTTTTTTTACAGAATGAGCAATTGATGCTTATGCTTTTTTGGATTATTTTTGCTCTCTATTGGGTCACAGAATGAGAAAAAGGCATATTAGTTTTCACAGATACTATAGTTCTTAAAATGATGATACATTTTATGTCACAGAATGGGGCTTTAAGGTTAGTCTTGTTTTGTTTCAAAATATAAATACTTATTTTTAAAAATGGGCTGCTGGGGACTTCATCTTCTAGGTTTTGGAAATAGATATAATGGGAGGCAATTCCACCTTTTTGTATCATCTTCTGGAAATCTCAGATGGGTAAGACTGAGCAGGAGGATGCAGGAGTCTGTTCTAGTACCTCACTGGACACTGAGGCTGCATATATGTGGCGTGCCATCTGTGTACACTAACAACATCAGTTCTTTCTCACTTTCTTGAATAAGGAATCTATTTCCTTACAGTGGACAAATGGTCTCAGGGGTAGTCAACATATTATTATTGTATCCAAAGTAAAGTCAAGCATAATTAGTTTTATTTTGTGGAATGGGAGCATTGGCTGTGTGAAAGCAAGAAGAGCCATTTTATAATCAGGTCCTTAGAACTGCTTAAGTCTGGGAAGCTAGTCAACAAGACAATGAAGAATTTAGGAATCACAGCAGGCAGCTTTCTCTGGGAAGGTAAAGTCACTGAACATGGGAATGTTTCTGGAGTTCAGCTTTCATATGTCATGTGGCCAATAGGCATATTCCTATTTCATGGATGGATGGGTAAAACCAAGCAACATTTTACTAGCATAGATGCCTCTCTTGATGGAAGTAGGTCAGGATGCAGTGCTGGACTCCAACTGTAATCAGAGAGCCCTGGGGAGACATGCTTGTGGTTCTTGACTGTAAGATTCAGCTCTGGGAAAGCCCTGGGTCTTGGTCATGGCCAGAGTGTGAATCCAGCCAAAAACCTGACTATGCAGCTCCACTTCCTGGTGAAAAACCAGTAGAAGACTGTAACACCATTGTACAGGCATTGCTGAGAACCCACAAGCTGTATGGAGGATGGGCTGAAGAGCCCTGGCTTGGGGCCCCTAGTGAATGGGGTTTGGAGGGATAACAGCATAATCAGACAAACATGGAAGCTGCTTCCTTCATCAGCAGCAGCACAGAACTCAACATATTTTCCTAAGAGGGTGCTTAGTTGTACTCAGGGTAGAAGCTCTGGTTTGAAGACAATGAAAGACACAAAGGTTTTTCATGGCTTTTAAGTGCCATGAACAGCACTTAAGGTATACATGTACATAGTACAGTGCCTGGCTAGGTACTTGTATATCTTAAGGCAGAGGGATCTTGATGGGCAAGGTTGGGAGGGAGAGCATATCCATCCCCATGGTTTCAGTTGCCTCCACAGATGCAGCTATGCACAATTTTCATAGAAAGCATGAAATAGTGGCTTGATGTGAGCAATGTTGTGACCTATACAGATTTATATTGTAGAAAGCACCCATGTGTTGATTGTGAAAGATGATCTGCAGCTTAGATTTCACCATCAATTTTGATTGAGAGATTTGTCTCTTGCTTAAGATTATTTAAATATAGATTGTCAGTGGCCCTTATAGAAAGTAAAGTGACTTGGAGGACTAGTAATTCGACAGAAATTTATAGATGGAGTTCTAACTGTGCTCTGTAATGTGCCTTCTGCTTTTGTCTCCAGCTCTGATGAAGCAGGTATATACAAATTCTGTGACAGAGGCAGAGTCTATAGGGTTTAAGAGCCCTCCATGGGTCAGTTTTGTCATTTGTAAAAGGAGAACAGTGAAAATCTCAACCTCATAGTGTGATTAGTATCATTGAGGTATTACGTGCAAGTGTTTAGCACAATGCTTGGGACATCTTAAGTGTTCAATAAATAGTAACCATTTAAATTTTTTAAAGGCAGAAATAAGTTTTGAAGACACAAAAACCTTATCTCCAATCCTTGTTTTGCTGTTCACTGCCTGTGTGTAAGTTACTTCTGTAAGCATTGATTTTTAAATTTATAATATGGGAGTAATGTGAGTACATATCTCATAGAAGTATGACGAAGATTAAATGGAGATAAAAATCATCAATAAATGGGAATAACACTAACACATATTGCATAATGGGACTGTAAGGATTAAATAGGTATATAATGTGAGAGGGGCTGGCGTATGGTACTCAATTAAGGGCAATGAGTATTAACTATCATTGAACATTAGCTCCAGGAGCCACCTGCTTAACCTATGAGCTTTTTATAGCGATTTGCATTCATCCATATGAACAGAAGTAACAGGGACTAGGTAGTTTGAAACGCTTCATTGATAGTTTGATCACAGCGATACACCTTCTGTGTGACCATAAGCGCACTGGTTGACCTCCCTGTGCCTTAAGGCATGTAGACATATGCCTTCCACCTAGCTTTAAAAGCTCATTGCTTACATGGTCCTTTTGAAGTTGGGCGTATGTTCCACAGAGTGCATAGTGTGGCCAGAGGCAAATCTGGCTCTTTGTTTAAAAAGAGAAAAAAGGCCAAGCTAAGCATATTGGCTGCTGATCACATGAACTCAATAAAGCACTCACATGAGTCTGTGTTTATCAGTAAATAATAATGTGTGTATGTAGGTGTATATATATGCATATAAATTATATACATATGTATATATAGGTATACATATACATACGAACACATGCATAAATATATGCACGCAAGCATAGGTCCATGGCATATGTACATTAGATGCAATTAACAAAGACTTTCTAACCCTTCAATTGTCAAGAATAATATGGATAGCATTTTAAAATGCAAAATATGCTAAAACATGTAAAATAATTTCCAATAATATTTCTTTAAATAAACTTAAAGTTGTATATATGAAAAAAAGATTATTCAAAAATATTTTAAGTCTTTGGAGCCAACACCTCATGACCTTGTATAGCACTAAGGCTTTACTTTATGCACATCTACACAACTAAAATGCAGAATTGAGTTATCATCTGTATTATAGGGGCCCAAACCCATTTCAGCTACCTGCCCTCACACAATGTAAAGTATTATTGCAAAAGTGAATTTTATGGCAATGTGGCCTAGATGATTATACTTTCTTTAGTTACAGCTACATAGTAAAATACACAATTGAGAAGAGAAAATGACACTTGTATATTTTGCTTTATGAATGCCAAATATTCACATCATTTTGCAGATCAAATAAAGATTGTCTAGTTGGATGCATGTGTTTTCCCATTTGGATATTTGGTGATTAACAGTTGTCCACATGTGTAGAGACACATAGCCTAGGCAGTGTGACAAGAAATAGATTTATTTTCTTTATTTTTTTCCCAGCGATGACTATTTTGTACTATTAGAAAATGTTCTGAAATTTTCATTTGTCTTCATGCCTTTTAAAATAGATAAAAGAAAGAATGAGAAAAAAATTCTTTGTTCATGCAGAAACACACTAAGGTTCTTTTTTGTTTTCCAGAACAGCACAGAGAAGGTTTCTTTGTCATTCTAGTTTCAGCTTGATTTCCACCTTAAATTTAGAAAATGTGTATACACTGCAAGCAGCTAGGTACACTCACATGGAAGAGAATCTATGGCTAAAATACACCTTTTGGACCTACATTTTCTAATTATTCATGTACAAGCCACTTTCATTAACCATTTTAATTTCCAGTTTTGATTACTGAAAGCAACACAATGACTTCAGCCTGTGCATGATATTTATCTAAACCCTTACAGGAGAACCCCCTGGCCGGGAGCACTGCTTGCAGACATTGCTACCCAAAGGTTTTAACAGAGGAATGTTCTCTCATAATGGGGTTATGAAAGACACACCGCCTCTGTAATTTACTGAAGTTCAGCTTTAGAACAAGTTGTTTCTTTTATGTACAAAGCTGGCAATTCACAAGTCCCAGCTGAAATGTATTTTTTGTTGTTGTTGTTGGAAGGTTTCAAAGATATGACTTTGGAAATTCCTTAATTAGATTTAAGATTTTAGTTTTATTGTGGGTTCTCTTTGTAACCAGAATGCATTTATTTGGCAGTTGCTTTATTTAGTGATGCTCATTTCACACTGTGAATAACCAACAAAAACTGTAATATGCTAGCACTTCAATAGCTTTTTTTTTTCTTTTCCTTTTGAAAACAGAAAGCAAGGAAATCAGAGGAGATTTATGGAGAATGGCCCAAATTGAAACCTATTTGGAAGCACCTTTCCTGTTTGCACAGCTAAACATCTTTGTGTTTTATTTTAAATAAAGGAGTACATAGACAGATAGCTCCAAGTTTGAAACACACATTAGGATATGTTTCTATAAAAACACATTACACTATCAGCATTCATAGAGGGCTGCCAGCTCTGGAAGACTTGCATGCCCATGGGTCATCCCTGGGGGACAAGCTGTATATAAATACCAACTGCCAGTTCACAGTTTGTGCAAATATAAAGTCTGTTAGGCCAAGATAACACATATATAGTGTGACATGGCTGTACCTACCCTGTACGTGTGAACCGCAGTATATTTAGTCCTTGGAATTATTTCACCTCTGAGTAAAACAACATGCTATTTTCAGACAGATTGGTAAAAGGAAAATAATTGCAATATACATGGATTAAAAAGATTTGAAGGGCAACAGTAACGAATCTTCAAAAGGCTATGCAGGGAAAAAAGTACTGTATGAAATCTGTATTGGACATCCTTTTGTTTCCTGAAGCATTAATGAGAGAAAGAAGAGAGCTTAGGCCCCAGCATCTAGCAGTATCTGATTCATATTAGGTGCTAAATTAATATTTATTGAAAAAGTGACAAGTCCTATTTTTTCTGATTCCTCTGACTCAAATCTGTCCCCCTCCATTCCTTCATGGCCAATGCCAATAACCAACTTATACATCACCTCTTTTGTGGGTGATTAAAATAGGCTTCAGGTTGATTTTCTTTAGCTAGTCTAGTCTCTTTACTCCAATTCTACCCTCTATTATCTGTTCCCAAATTATCTTTCCAATTGGCTACCTTCCTCTGCCACACTCCATAGATTTGAGTGGACTTATTCCCTAAGCATTTTCCACCTGTCCCACCTCCCACAGCTGTACTCAGCCTTAACCTTTCTGTCCTTGGAAGATCAGCCTCACCACGCTTCCAACTCGTGGTCACCCTTGGAGGCACAGTGTAAAGACCAAAGCTCTTTATTTAGACATCTTTCTTCTCCATTCCAGATACTCAAAAAGCACTTTATGTGTATGTTTCTTTGAGGCATTTTTAACATTTTATTTTTTGATAGAATTGTTTGCATGAGGGTCTCATACTTTCCCCTTATCAGCTGTTTATGTAAGGGAAAGGGTTCATAATGTAATCATTTTTTGGCTCTCATGAAACACTTTCATAAACTTCCTTTGTCCATGAAGACCAGCTGTTCCTCTATACTTTCATCTCACCCTATAATTCTGATTTGTTCCTTTTGTTACAATTAAAATTATATAAAAGATTGAGTAATTTGTTTTTTATGTTGTCTCCCCTGCAAGAATGTAAGTTTCACAAAGCCTTATGTTAGCCAGATACCAACTCACCAGTAGATCATCATGCCCTTACCAGGCATTCAATATATAAGTGTAGAGATAGATTTGTTGAACGATTAATTGATCAATCTACTGATAGGTGTATCAGGGACACAAACACTCATTTATGTCCTCATCTGGTCACACTTCTCTGGTATCCAAAAGACCAGAGAAGAGGATGAATAATTGAATAAGGATGAATAATTGCTATATCATAAACTTAGATAATTTTCATATCCAGTCCTTGTGAAATGGACACCTTTGTAGTAGTGCCTTATTTTCGTATGGTACAAACTGTCCCCTGACTATGCTATCTATTCATCTGCAGTTATGATTTCTGAATCTTTATCTCCCATCAGGACTTCTCTTTAATTCCAGAAGTTCACTTGCTTTCTGGATATCTTCCTTTAAATGTTCTGTGTCAGAAACTGAAGTTTTTTTTTGTTTTTTTTGTTTTAACCAAATTATCATTATTTTCTTCTCTTTCCTGGTTATGTCTCCAGACCACATTTCTCAGCCTTCCTTGAAATTAGGTGTAGCCAGGTGATGGTTTGGGTAATAAAGTGTTGATAAAAGTTATGTACATCATTTCTATGCCTGGCCCACAAAACTTACATTTACCTTCCACTCTCTACTTCCATATTGCCTGCTAGATGTTAAGAATCCAGCAGAAGTGTGTGGCTCTAAGACATGGCTGGACTGTAGGTGGAAGACACCTGGGTCTCTCAGTGACTGTATGGAGCCGAAACATCCTGTCCTTACTAATGGGGTTTAAACAAGCAAGACATAATCCTACTTTGTTAAGCCATTGAACTTTTCCTATTGTGTGTTAAAGCAGTTGGCCACACATGTCTAATAACATATTTTCTCTTAAATCATATTTTCTTCTAGCATCTCTGATCTATGTTAGCACCATTTCACTATTGCTCGATTAGAATGCTGTGAGTTCCCCTGAAGTATTTTCCCTTGTCTCTTATTCCTCACCAGTCAACATCCGTTGCTCTTTGTTACTACTCTTACTGCTTTAGTTTAAGTTATGATCCTTTCCTGATTGATTTATTAAAACAACACCCAGAATGGTCTTTCTGCTTTCTATCTTGCCTACCTCCAGCCTATCCTCTATACTGCCCACCATGTTTCTTTTGAAAACACAGATCTGATTTAATAACTCTTTCATTTTAAAAACTTATTTTTTTCTTTTACTTCAAGATGAACAAAAATTTATAGAATTACAAGATCCCACTCTTGATATATATTTGAAAGAATAGAAAACAGGATTTTAAACAGATGTCCGCACTCACTTATTCACTGAAGTGTTACTCATAATAGCCAAGATATGAAAACAGCCTAAATGTCCATTGATAGATGAATGGATAAAGAAAACATAGTGTGTGTGTGTATATATATAATATACACATATACATATATATATATACACACACACATATTCACACACACAACGGAATATTATTTAGCCTCAAAAGAAGGAAATCCTGCCATATGTGACAACACGAATAAACCTGGAGGACATTACACTAAGTGAAATCAGCCAGTCGCAGAAGGACAAATAAGTACTGCATGGTTCCACCTATATGAGGTAACGAAAATAGTCAAACTCATAGAAATAGTGAGTAGAATGGCGGTATCAGAGGCTGGGGAAAGGGGAAAATGGGGATTTGACATTCAATAGGTGTAAATTTTCGGTTATATAGGATGAATAAGTTCTAGGTATCTGCTGGACAACATTGTCCCTGTAGTTTACAACAGCACATTGCACACATAAAAATGTGTTAAGAGAGTAGATCTCATGTTAAGTGTTCTTACCACAGTTTCAAAAACACCAATTTTTGAAACGTATCATTCGTTTGAACTGCCTCATAATCTATGCATTCCCTAATCATCTGTCACGTGTATTTCCAATGATATAACTCAAGCTCTCAAAACCAAAATGACAAAAACAAAAATCAGAGGTATACTTTTCCCCTAATAGAACACATTTTTTACACTTTAACTTCTCTGCATATGATATTTACCCAGCCTAAAATGCCCTTTCTTTTCTGATATAACTTTTACACAATTCTCACATAATATTTACCCAGCCTGAAAATGCCTCTCCATTTTCTGACACAATTCAATCTTGTAATAGGCTCAATTAAATAATCACCTTTTCTCTTTCTTCTAATCTCCCAAACCGATTTAATTGCTGTCTCCTCTGCATTCTCCTACAATGTTTATTCTTTTGGATTTCAATTATATCTCTGTATGTGTCTCCCAATTGACTGTGAGATTCCGGAGGGCAAGAAACAGGTCTTATTTATTCTTGGATACTCTGTGCCTACTTTGGCAACAAAGAAGTCACTCAAAAAAGGTTTGTTGGATAAATTTTTAACTATCATGTAATTCACTATCAAAGTAAAATGTGACCTTATTATGGGACTATCTTAGCAGGAATGTGTAAATCCCACCTTGCAATAGCTATGATAATAAAGACTAACCTATTTTGATAATAATAAAGATTACTACCATTTAATGAATGTTATGTGCTTGACATTCTGCTAAATTCTTTATGTGCTTTATTTTGTTTGATCCTTACAATGACTCTATGAAGTCAATATCATTATTATTAAATATTTCAAATTTAAAGTAATGTGTTAAGTTTGTATGCAGTTATAAACAAATATAGCTAAGTGAAAGGTATCCCCTCCTCTGGGAGCTACTGAGTGAAGTACAGTTGATTTTGCCCCCAACATGACAAACTATTTGAAGATATTCTAAGGTCTTTCTTGACTACTGAAGCTTTTAAAATTTTATTTTATTTCATTTTAAGTTCTGGGATACATGTGCAGGACATGCAGGTTTGTGACACAGGTAAATGTGTGCCGTCCGTGGTGGATTGTGCACCTATCAACTCATCATCTAGATATTAAGCCCCACAGACTACTAAAACTTTACTTCTTATAAATATACATAGGATAATGGAGAACTTGGGAATTTGTATTCAAAATTATTTTGAGATAATTTTTCTTTCCCTAGGCGTTTGTGAAGTTCTTCTGACATCTTTGGAAACAGTTAGGTAGGGAGTAAATCTTTGAGTAAATCATTATGCATTTTAAGAGTAATCAGAAAAGTAGCGTATTGCTGTGGCTGTTAGGGAAACCAACCATGTGATCAGAGGGTTGAAACTTTCAGTCTCACCCTTCAACCTCCAGGGAGGCCAGAGTGGCTGAAGGTTGAGCTGATCACCAATGGCCAATGATATAATCAATCATGCTCATCGAATGAAGCCTCCATAAAAGCTAAAAAGGGCAAGGTTTGGAGAGCTTCCAGATAGCTGAACTCATGAAGGTCCCTAGAGGGTAGCAACACCTGAGAGGGCACGGATGTTCTACAACCCTTCCCCCTACCTCATACTATGGATCTCTTCCATCTGGCTGTTCATCTGTATGTTTTGTAATATGCTTTATAATAAATTGTTAAACTTAAGTGTTTCCCTGAGTTCTGTGAACTGCTCTAGCAAATTAATTGAAGACAACAAGGAGGTTGTGGGAGCCCTGATTTATATATCAAGTCAAACACAGGTCACTTGCTACCTATGCTTGCCACTGGCATCTGATGTGGGGGGATAGTCTTCTGGGACTGGATCTTCAACCTGTGGGCTCAACTATTAGTATCTAGTTAGGTAGATACTGTCAGAATTGAATTGATTAGAGTATCCCCAGCTGGTTCACCAGAGACTGTGCTGCTGGAAAATTGCTTGGTATTGGGGGAACAACCTCCACGTATCTGGTGTCAGAAGTGTGGCGAGTATAACCATATGAGAGAGGGAAAATACTATTTACCTATATGTATATACAACCCAAATTCCATCACATCCTGGAAAATCCCTCCTCATCATATCTGTTTAAAATCCTCTCTCCTTCTTAGCCCTATAGAACCTATTGCATGCTTCGTTGCCACTTTTCACTATTGCCTCATGCATTTTTCATCTTTTTAAATTTTATTTTTCTATTGATACATGATAGATGTACATATTTTGGAATACACCTGATAATTCAATACACCATGTGTATTTTTCATATACTCATATGTATTTTTCATCTCTAGAGGCATTGTCTCATCTTTCTAATTAGATTGTAAGTTTGTGGACTTCAGGGCCGTCATCTTTGATATCCCAAAATCTCCCATAGTAAAGGGAAAAGGAAACTAATATTTACTGAATTCTGGCTCTGTGCCAGGCACTATGCCATATTCTTTCTTTCTTTTCTTTTCTTTTTTTTTTTTTTTTGGAGACAGAGTCTCGCTCTGTCGCCCAGGCTGTAGTGCAGTGGTGCGATCTCGGTTCACTGTAAGCTCTGCCTCCCAGGTTCTCACCATTCTCCTGCCTCAGCCTCCCAAGTAGCTGGGACTACAGGCGCCCACCACCACGCTCAGCTAATTTTTTGTATTTTTAGTAGAGATGGCGTTTCACCTCGTTAGCCAGGAAGGTCTCGATCTCCTGACCTTGTTGTTCGCCCACCTTGGCCTCCCAAAGTGCTGGGATTACAGGTGTGAGCCACTGTGCTCGGCCCTAAGCACAATTTTTATAGTATTTCACATTGGTATTGTTTCTTAACTGTGTAAAGTGCATGCTATTATTTTTTTTTTTTTTTTTTTTTTTTTGAGACGGAGTCTCGCTCTATCGCCCAGGCTGGAGTGCAGTGGCTGGATCTCAGCTCACTGCAAGCTCTGCCTCCCGGGTTCCCGCTATTCTCCTGCCTCAGCCTCCGGAGTAGCTGGGACTACAGGCGCCCGCCACCTCGCCCGGCTAGTTTTTTGTATTTTTAGTAGAGACGGGGTTTCACGGTGTTAGCCAGGATGGTCTCGATCTCCTGACCTCGTGATCCACCCGTCTCGGCCTCCCAAAGTGCTGGGATTGCAGGCTTGAGCCACCGCGCCCGGCCGCTATTATTTATTCAAGTAGGCTGCCACCTTTGTGGACGGTACCACGTCCCATGCTTTGTGTCTTCATGTGTATGCATTTCTAGGCGAGTAGAGAGCCTTTGATACATATTTGCAGGATGCTTGACCAATGAAAGTCTTTTTTAAAAGCATCAGTTGTAAGTTAAAAAAATTAAAACAAATTTTAAAATATTTACACATGAGCAAAAAGAATAAAACTGAATTTAACAAAGGTTCTCTTTGGCCATCAAAACTCCTTATAGCCTCATTTATGTTCATCCAGGTGACTTAAATTTCACTATTTTCTATTATTTAAAAAGATATATAGAAAGTCATGTTACCTGACAATTGAAATAGCTCTAAATCTCCTGTTAAACTGAGATCCCAAGAAAATCTAGCACTTACAAAATAAAACTATAGTGAAGGGGAAAATGTATTAAATTGTTATTGTGTAGTCTTTTTAAAGTATTTTATGATACTTATATATTGGTCAATGATAACCTTCTGGCATTCATGTTAATGTATCCCAAATGTACTCATGAAATTAGCTCAAATTTTATTGTCTTCCCTCTCATTTAGCCCTGTATGCAAATTTATGTACCACCACAATTCCACTTGTTACTTTTGGTTCTACTGCATTGATGTTGGGTATGGATGTTCTGAGACTAACAGTATTGAGGGCTGACTTTTGGGGTTTCTGAGTAGCTGGGGTGCCTGAGAGTGGTGAGTGTGACAAAGTCAAAAGCAGCAGTGAGGGAGCTCACTGTAGCAGGTCAGCAGCTTTTCTGTATTAGTTACCGTGATGTTTTCCCACCACTGGTGTAGCTAAGGGAGCCTTGGTTTGAGCTGCTGCTATACTCATGGCCAGAAGTTCAGGATTTGCAATTCTACAGTAATTGCAGTTTTTTCTAGGACCTCAAAGACTGCACACATGCAGAGGGATTTATTGTTTTATATCATCCAAATCTTAAGAACACCAATAAATTTTTAAGAACTTGCCTACTTCCAAGGCATGTAGAAAGAATGATTCTATATTTATCTCAATATATAATTAACCATAATTTATAAGTAATGAGTTTCATGTTCTGTAGACAAATGACTGGCCTTTCTTTCTTCTTCTTTTTTCTATAAATGCTGGCTGGGAGTTGGGGTTCTGCACAGTGATTTTCGTGACACCCAATTTGGCATCTTAGACTGTCACAATGAGCTCATGATTTCAGGTGAGGAATAAGCAGAAGCACATGAACCCTCAAGCAAAAGAGATGAAATTTTCATCCAAATGTCCCAAAGAATAAAAATGATGGAGATAAAAACAGAAAATATATGACATGGACAAAGTTGTTTCTAACAAGAACATTTTTCAAAGTTTTCTAGGGGTATCAATTGCTCTCTGAGCAAATCGTTTAGTACAGAGCTCTAGTGAGAGCATTAGCAAACGATCCTCCACTGCCTGCAATTAGATTAGTCATGCACTTGTAGGCCAGGATTTATGGTAATTTGTATTCCAGAAGAATCCTTGTGCTTTGCATTTCAGGAAAAAAAAAATAAGAAAATGACTAAAGCATGCACCAAAGATTGCAGATTTCTTTTTCTTAATTGCTCTAATTTCTCCTTCAGTTTCTTTTATTTTGTAAAAAACAAAGGAAGACATAAACACTGTATATAAATATTGTCAACCCCTGAACTGATTGTTTATTATTGTCATCATAAATGTCATCCCTCCCATCTATGTATATCTATGTATTAACTTTCTTGGCCATCTATTTTATAACATCTAGAGGCGAAAACATACATTTTATACCTTTCTATCTTTCAGGTACAGAGCATAACATTATTGCTATTATCATCAGCATGAACATCATCATCATTTTTCTCATTTAGTAAGTTTTCTCTAAGTAATTATCAGAATTAAAAAATAATAATTTGGGACCTTCAGCAGGAAAGGTGCTGTGTGTGTTTGGAAAATGAAACTTGAGGAGGGTAACTAGTTGTTCTAGTGAATTGTGTGTGATCTTTGCTTGTGTCTGCACAGGAAGGATCAGGATGGCTCTGAGATCTTTTTCAGTTGTCACGTTGGACTAAACTGATAAGCAAAGTCTGTGTGCAGACACTGTGATGGCCATGCCGTTATTTCTGGACTGTGCTGGATGATGCTGCTACATATATACAGTCATCACGCTGACTGACTGATCTGCCTAAACACTATTGTATCCAGGATTCCTGAAGTCATTCTGCTTCATAAGCCATGGACAGAGAATTTTATCCTTTACACATCTCGTATTTTTCTAGATTGCATCCTTTTTTAAAAACATAAATCTAAGTGAGTGCCTTAGTACTTTTAAGCAAGTGATTGAACTCAGCTTGAGGTATGCAAATAAGGCCAGTCAAATTGCTCAGCTCTATGTGGGATGCCACCTAGCTAGGGAAGTAAAAATCTCTTATCTGTTAGGTGGCTTTTTCTACGTGCCAGCTACCTAAGGTGCTGAGAGTATAGTGGGAAAGTATATCAATGTAATATCACATAACAACTGTAACAATGGGCATGTGTACCAAGTTCAGAAATAGCACAGAGAAAAGACAGATAGTCTTAATGTTTGAAGTACATTTACGTGTTGCATGATAATTGTTATAATGAGAAATGCTACATGAGACACTTTTGTTCTTAAATTGTTTAAAAACTTTGATGATGAACCAGAGCTTCAAATTATTATTATGGCTATAAAGAGCCAACCATTTGTTTAAATACAGATCACGTTAATTGTTATATGAAAAATAGCTACACCCTCTATTAAAGACTGGCTTTCCTTTATCTTTATTAGTTATTAAGAATTATGATTTGTTTATATTTAGGAAATATATTCAGGCACAATAAATCTGTAGGAATTCAAGGCAAAATCTGGTGAACAGTTCCTACACTTTTACATTTTTGGATTTTGCCTTATATCATTCAATGATTTGGAAATAATTGTACAAATAGGAACATATATTGAGCATGTTCTAGGTACCATACAAAGAATTGTTCGCATTCAGTAAGTTTTCTCAGAGTAATTATCAGAATAAAAAAATAATGTAGGACCTTCAGCAGGAAATGCGCTGTGTATGTTTGGAAAGTGAAACTTGAGAATCACTTCTTAAATGTGATCCACAGATCAACTACATCATCATCACCTGGAAGCGTGTTAGAGAGGTAGGATCTCTGTCCCCATCCCAGACCTGCAGCATCAGAACCTGCATTGTGACAAGCTCTCTAGGTTGCCTTGCACATTACAGATCTGTATTGCACATTAGAGATCTGCTGTCACACTTTCTTCCTAATTCCACACCATAGCCCTACAAGTTCAGAGAGGTTCAGTCACTGCACAGGGTAACAAAGCCATTAAGGGATGGAGCAGTTCTCTGTGTTCAGATGGTGGTCATGTTTCTACCATATAATTATACCCTTTCACATGTTGAAACTTTACCCTTTCTTAATTGTCCAGCTCAAATTCCACCACCTCAATTAAGTCCTTGTGTCTCCTGTTGCAAGTAATCTTTTTTCCTATTTAAATATACGACAGTATTTTGATTCTTTCTGGCTTTGCCATAAAACACTATCTTGTCTTAGATTATTATTGTTATGTCCGTGAGAATACAAACCATCTTTTTTGACTTGCACAATCTGTTGTACCCTAGCGTAGTAACCACCATATAATTTGTGCTTAATAGGTACTTGAGTAAATTAATGATTGCCTTTGCCCTTTAAGTAAAACCATTCTATAGTTCATTAGGACAAGTAAATTCAGTTTAGTATATTAACAGCTGCTAATTGCTTCAAGGTTATTACTGCCTAGCTCACATTAATATTAATAATAATAAGTCCTACCATATGTACAAGATTTTATAACTTACAAGGAACTTCAACACCTATGACAACTGTTAATCCTCATTACAATCTGGTGGGATAAGAATTCTGTTATCCCCATTTTACAGATATAGAAATTTATGCTTATAGAAATTAAGTGAACTGCAAAATATAGAACAGAAACCTAGAGTTTCTGACTACAGGTTTGTGCCCTTTCTGGTTTCTTTCTGAAGCAAAACGTGTCTTGTATGAAATCAAGAGCTGTTTTCTCAAATAACATCTGTGGTAGAAACCCTCATATACAATATTCATTGACCGTAAGGCATTTTTCCTCAAATGAGAAAGTCAGAGATATGAGACAGAAAAAGTCTACAGGATTTGGTAACTGGCTAGTAAGGTGTTAGAGAGGATGAGGGAGAGAGAATTAAAATGGAGCCACAGATTGGGCACTTTGGTGCCTGGAGGTGTGTTGGGGCAATTGATAGGGTAAATGAAAACTTGGACATGCAGCAAGGCCATGGCTCGCCAGGCCCTCTTTTTCCTGCTTCTGTGGTTGTGGATACCTGTGTTGAGATGGAACTGAACCCTGAATGATTCCATTGCTCATAGGTCCTGTCACATGAGTGAGAATTAAATGCAGTTGTTTTAAGCCACTGCGACTTTGGGGCTCTTAGTTTCTACAGTATAATCTCAATTCTAGGCCACCCTGACTCATAGACACCTGAGGAGAACTCAGCTGGTTGAGCTAGAAAGCAATTCAGGTTCTTGATTATACCCTTTGATTAATTTCGTCCTCTCTCCTCCCCATTGTTGTGGGTGAGGGCCCTGTTTGATTTATAAAAACAGTAACCCTAAATCTTGCTGACTTCTTTCTCATCCAAGCTTAGAAGTTGAAAAGACTTATTATCTAATTGTTAATGGCACAGAGTAGAAAGATCTGGGATCTGAAGTCAGAAATCCTAAGTACATGCTTGGGCCTGCTTTTCCAAAGCTGTGTCCTAGGCAAGTCTCAACTTACTACTACTCTATCAACTGGGCAAGTAATACCGGGTAACTTACGTAGTTGCAAAGAGCCAATAAGCTACTATGGGTGAAAGCAGTTTGTAAATTTTAAGATACTTTATAGATGTAATTATTAGTATAAGACCAGCACAAAGGACAAAAGTAAGAGTAGCTGCATGTAAATATCTACTTAAAAGCAGTTATATATTTAAAAAATTAAGATGTGCTTTTTAAAAAATATTAAAATCAGAAAAACACATTACTGAGCACACATCAGCTAGTGATAATCACTTTTGAAAATAACAGCTCTCGCTTGTTGAGCAACTGCTATGAGCCAGGCCTGTGCTACCTGCTTTGCATCCTTCAATTTCAGTATAATAATGATTGCTATTGACTCTCTGTCACTTACTTTTATATAAAAACAAAACACATCTTTAATTTAGGAATGCAAAGAAGAGCTGATTCTGGCTGTGCATGTTTTGTGTTGTTTACTTTTCCCATAAATCTACATATCCGTGTTTACTAAATCTTTTAAATGATACCAACAAGGAACGTGCCGGGACTCACTCCTGCTATACCCAATCCATCGTATCTTAAGAGTAGCTCCAAGAAATAACTTATGGAAGAGAAAGGGTGTTAACGAGGGTCAGGACTAGGGTAAAGCAATATTGATGCCCTGGGGCACAACGTTTTAGGGAGCACTCACTCTCAGTTGCATAGTCTGAGAGTGAATGTCTTCTTAATATTGTGCACTAGGCTCCATCCAGCCTTGCCACATCTTATTCCTGGCTATTGTAACCATGCCAGAAATTTACCAGAAAAAGTAAATTCCCTAAAACATCCCATTATATATGTAACAATTTCTTTCTTAAAACTGATTAAAGCCTCTATATAATTTACACAATATTTAAGACAATTGTAAGAGGATTTGGAATTTAAGGAAAGTAAGAGTATAACAAATTTTATAATAGACCACTAAGGCAGAACCCACTTAAAAAATGCTGCTGATGATAGACATTAGTGCAAAGCACACATCCACAGTAACTTGGACCACAGACCCAACACAAAGGAACTTTCTCTGAATGCATTCTAGATATAGGTCTCTACTGGACAGACACTTCTTTTCAGTCTCATTCTGGGATTTCAATAGAGAAATAAACCCACTTGTCTCCCTCACTGTTAGACCACTCTATTATGTTGGAGGTTAAGGGCAATTGTTTTCTTATACTTTTCTGTATTTTCCTCTTCGTTTTTCTTTAATGAGTGCATATTACCTCACAATAAACACATTTGCAATCAAACAATGAATGGAACCTAATCTATTATTGGTGGCTTTTGGCCTTCAAATGACTATTTCACACAGTTCCCTATTCTCCAGTCCCCTGCCTGAATCCCCACTTCAAGTTCTCCTTCAGTTTTCAAGGGGCTTCAGCCTGGCTCCCACCAAAGGCCAAGTCTTCCCTGTGTGCTGTGGAGTCCGTGTCCTTTTTACTTCTCTCCTGTGATTAAAGTTTTTCTCTTTCCTGGATTGTTGCTATCAACATGCACACAGCTCTCTTCCATATTTAAAAATATCTTCTTGAATCTCATATTCCTAGTAATTGTCGGTAAACACTTTCTTCACTTACTCATCTCCCATTCTCATCCCACCCAGGCTTTCTTCTGGCCCCACACATCACTGAAATGGCTCTTGTCAAGGTCATGACTGACCTCCATGATGCTAAATCCAATGGACGTTTGTCTCTTTTCATCTTATTCAACCTCTCATTAGCATTCAACGCAGCTGGCTGCTCCCTTTTTTCTCAAAACATTTTCTTTTGTTTCCAGAGTCGACCTCCTTCATATTCATGTTTTGTTCCCCTTACCTCACTGACCACTCAGCTTCTGTTTCCTTTGCTACCTTCTCCCTCTCTATAGCTCTGTGTAAGGATCCTGGGACTCTGTCTTTGCTCTAAGCACACTGCCTACCATGGATAATCTGCCAGCTCATGTCTTTGAATACCAATGGCTGCTTCCTCATTTTATATATTTAGCTCTGTAGTCTCCTTTAATGTCCAGACTCGTATGTCCAACTTCCAACTTGACATTGCCATGTAAATGCCTAATAATTTACCCACAATTTCAATGTCCTGTATAACAAAACATCATCAAACTTACCTCTAAATCATATTTTGAACCCAGGTGCTTAGCCTGGATGGTAGCTTCTAGAACACACAAGTAGACATCTAAATGGTCTCATTGCTTTAATTCTTATAGTACTATGCCTTTCCACTTCTGTTTTTCAGGCAGCAGCCAAAGTGATCTTTTTGAAACTACAAATTAGGTTGTCTGTTATTGAAAACTCTTCAGTATCATTTTGGTCTCAGCTTCAATGTGACCTCCTTGCAGAGATGGTCATTCCCTAACACCCAGTTTAAAGTAGCCTTTCAGTCACTCTGTCACATTACCTTGCTTTATTATCATCATTGCATTTATCAATAATGGACGGTTTTCTGTTTATTTGTAAGCTCCATGAATACAGGGACATTGTTTTGGTCATTGCCTTAGCCTCAATGCACAATGTATGTCACATAATACGTGTTCAAAGGTAAAGAAACACATAAATGAATGAATGGATTTATTCCCCAACATCCATTGCAATACATCATGACTTTCTTTGGCTAAGTCTATGTGACAATACTAGCTTAGGAGATTTTACAATTAATTTGGATAATTCAATTAATCTTTCTGCAGGTACCTGGAATAATTTATTTGACTGCTCCATTCATGTCTCTGTGAAATGGTGGGGGTTTTACCCAGCTATAATTTGCTTCATGCATGTTACATGAAGGCCAAAAGAAGGACTATCTTTGTAATGCTTTTTATAATCATCATGCATAATTGGGCATTCTTAAAAGAAAACATGTGGCACCGTGGTGGTGAGAACTTTTATTTTGTACAAGGTTTTGATATCTTTACTTTCCACTTGCTCACCTAAATATTTTGAGAATATGATGCTAGTCATTCCAATGTATGTACCAGATATATGTTCCCAGATAAACTTTAGGCATGACATGTATGGTATATTCATCCTGGAAACAACTATTTGTAAATTCTTTTTTCCTCATTTTATAACCAAAGAACATATAAAACCAGAAATCGGCTGGGCATGGTGGCTCACGCCTGTAATCCCAGCACTTTGGGAGGCTGAGGAGGGTAGATCACGAGGTCAGGAGTTTGAGACCAGACTGACCAACATGGTGAAGTCCTGTCTCTACTAAAAATACAAAAATTAGCCGGGCATGGGGGCACATGCCTGTAATCCCAGCTACTCAGGAGTCTGAGGCAGGAGAATCGCTTGAACCCAAGAGGCAGAGATTGCAGTGAGCCAAGATGGCACCATTGCTCTCCAGCCTGGGCGACAGAGGGAGATTCCATCAAAAACAAAACAAAACAAAACAAAACAAAAACAAACAACAACAACAACAAAAACCAGAAAGCACAATGACATCACGTGGCCTCAGGTGAACTAGACCATAAAAAGCACTGGAAGACGGTTTCTATGCAAGTATACCTCAACAACTCAGTTTCGAGCTGAGCCTCAAAGCACCTTGGTTTAGTGTTTACTGTAGACATGAGGAGATAATGTGAATTTCCATACACTAAATGTAGGTACAATCTTATTATGTTACTATTTGGCTCTTTCCCCTTAGCCTCAGCTCTGATGTACAAGTGGCTTTAGTAAGAGTGTTTCCAAGGAGCTTTATGTCTCAGATTCATAGAAACTTCATCTTCTGAAGCCCCAGCTTACGATCCCTCCCCTGTATAGTTAAGAGTTTAAGCCAACTGCCAGTGAATACCACATTTTATCACTGTTTTGAGCGACTGTTGTTCAGCAGAGGGCACAGGCACAATACATCTTTGTCTTCCCCTAGCTAATAACCCAGGGTGTAGTAGGCCAGCCATGCCTTTAACATTTACTGCTGCTACATTTGTCTGTGTTGTATAAAAACCATGCAACGGCCTGGCCCTGCTCATTGTTTTCAGAACCTTGACTCTCCTTACTATTCTCATCATCCAAATTTATTTAAGGATGAAACTATTAGAAACACAATTGGTGAATTAATGTCATAGGGACTGCTGCTGGCAGCTCATCAATTTTTGATATGCCACTCAGACAAATGAAACATAAGCCACCCAGAACAAGGGGACCTTTTGACACTTCAAAGGAAACCCCTATGGGTGGTTTCCTCTTGAAGCTACACTAAACTGGCTCGATCTCCTCAGCTGGAAGCTGCCAATGTCTCATTAACCCCTAAAAAGGCCCGGCATGAGCTTTTCTTTTCAGCTATAATTATGCCATGCACTCCTGTTATGCTGCACTGAATCGCAACACTGTCACCAGCACATTATAAACATCCACCCTAATTGAAAAGCAGATTAGACTCTTGTGTTAATTAGCCAAAAAGCCCGCCCACTTGCATGCATTATGATTGCCTCTTAAATACTGAGGATGTTGAAATCCCTCAGAAAGACAAGGCAGACTTAATTGCAATAACCTGCAAATTAAGTTTAATTTACTTTAAATTTACCGGTTTAGCAGGCTCATTTGATGGTGTTAATGTTCTAGCAAATTAATTATCTGAATTAGTCATGCCTGGTGGAGTTTTGCAGCAGAATACATTGTACAGTGGCCTGTTAATAACAGACAAACAGGACAGGATTAATGAGAAGATTATGCTCGAGTTCTTAAAAAAAAAGGATCTTGCATGAATTCAAATATAATCACCAAAGTGCAAATACAGACACAGAATATAAACAAACTGAGATTTATTACACTCTGTGGCATGCCATCCAGGAGAAACAGTAAAACATGACTGGTGAAATATCAGACAGCAAGAGCCCTATTCCGTACACTCCTGTGGATCTCTCCTTGCCACAAACTGTTTCCCGTTAGTGAGCATATGTGAATGCCATGGTCAGCAACCGAATGCCTTAGACAGGAGGTGGACTGCAGAAAAGGACTGGTATGTCACTTAGAAATAGCTTCCCCTGGCTAGTTCTATTGCCCTTTTAGTAATGTATAAAGCTTTCAGATGTTTTCTGGAACCCACTTATAACCATCTCTTTGGACAGATCTGAGTACTATTAGCCCAAATAATCTGAAATAATGATTATCTTGCTTCCTCTCTTTCTTTATCCCAGTAAAATCTGTCCTGGTTGCATGTGGGAAATTTAGCCAGGGTGGAGAAGAGGGGGAAGAAGAAAAAATAGGAATTCAGAATATTAGAGGAAATTTAGAGTATCAATCAACATCTTTGTAGAAGCTTCTACATTTATTCCTCTCTGAGGATAACAAGTGCATCTTAATTGTGTTTGCATCCCCCAGGTTCTAGGACACAGTCTGGAAAGTGATAGAGACTTAAAAACATTCTTATTTTTTGAATGGATGAAACACAAAATTAGCTTAGTGTCAATTTCAGAAGCATTACTCAGCCTGGAGGATATTGTAGGGCATCCCTCCTAACAAATATGAAATCTCTCTGAAAATTCTGTTTCAGTGCTTCCATTGTTATAAATAGTTAGGCTTTCTCCATTTGGTTCTGAAGAGATGCACACAAGCTCTCTTTCCGCCATCCACAGCAGAAAGAAATAGCCTCTGGGTGTCAAACTAATAATCTTTGGCTGGCTCGAACTGAATATGGTCATGCAGTGATTGACCTCAACATGCCAGATTATTGATTGGGCTGGAGATGCCTAAGCCATCATTTTCTTGGAGCAGTCACCGCTTTTGTCTTGATCCCGTCCACAGCTGTCACACTGTGGTGAGCCATTGAAAGAGCCCAGATTTGCATCCTTCATGCATTTATGCCTCTCTGCTTAAAATAAAAATGCCACCACTTGAAAGGCTGAACCACTGATTCTGTTTTTTAAAAAATTATCTCATTAAAAGCCAAGGATTTGGGTTTAGTTGGGAGTGGAGAGAGACACGCAGAATATGTTAACTTGCTTTATGGGGCATATTTAATTTTGGGGGAAAAATAATGAGAATAAAAATTGTTTCAATATGTTTTCTGTATTGTGTCAATATATCACACAGCTCCTTTCTGGAGTCACATTTGCTGTTAGGGTGGTTGGATTTTTTTTTGATTTTGTTGTTGTTGTTCTCTGTTGAATTACAATTTGCAGCAGTAAATGAAACTGGCACAAAAGCAGGTGTTATTAAAACTGGGCAGAAAAAGGACAATAACAGCATAATTTCACTTTAAAGGCCGATATGTGTATGGTTGAAACGACTTTGGTTGGAACCCATAGGGAATAGAAAACACACCATAAAGAAAATGGATTTCAGTGACACATAAACAAAAGGCAAATGACTAATATATTTACATATAACATGTGGTGTATTCATTGCACACCATGGTGAAAGAATTGTTTATTTCATTTATAATTTATACAGCAAAACCTTATTAAATGTGTAACTAGTTTGCCAGATGATAATATACGTAGGAGATTAGGCTTCTATTATTGAATATCATTAACAACAAAAGATTTTCATTTGTAAGTTAATTTTTTTCCCAGTCCTTTCTTTTCTGTACTGTATGCTTTGAATGGAATCCTGCCTCTCTTCAATCATGATGATGCTGTGGTAAGAGGAAGGTAGCAGTGAATTTCTGGAGCAGAATGCTCATTGGAAAATATCACCCCACCTCTACCATATTCCCTAGAATATCAGTCTTCAGAATATATAAGGCATAACTGATGGGTATGTATAAATCCACGGTAATGTCAGAGATTCTAGAAAAACTCTTCTCCGGCAAACAACATTCTGTCCAAGACCAGAAAAACCAGAATCTGGAACCAGACAAAGATTGCTTTAAAGACTCAAGGGTCCCTTGAGAAAGTGTTGTCAAGAGAAAGATTCACTGTGTTGTCTCTCTTTGGGTGGACTATCAGACTAGAGGTTTAAGAAACTTCCAGTTACCAAGGTGGTAACATATGTAGTGCAGGGTACAAAGCATTTTGCATTTAATCATCCTTCTCCAGATACTAACTGAAGAGGACTTTGTTTCTTCCAACATGACAGTGTGCGCAACTTCTCATGTGCTATCTGTTCCTCTCACATACACAAAATACTCTGTATTAGTTCTCATGATTCATTTTCAGACTAAGAAAAGAAAACCCCACCTTTAAGATTTTCCTTCATGCAGTGTTATTTAATGAGGGTTAAACAACTTTAGAATGATTGCAGTGAATCTCATTTCGAGCCAGGAGAGAGGCACTTATGAGGGGTGGTGAGATGGGTGGAGTTTGGGAGGGGGGATGAAAGTGAGGTGGCAGAGAAATGCTTTTAAACAATAAAATATATTTTACTTTCAAGCCTGCAGCTGTCAGGCTTCATTTCAAATAACGTATCCTGACAGTTCATAGCTACTCTTAAAAACTGGGTGAAGCTTTTGCAGTTGCAAACTAGTGTGATAAAACATGAAAATACTTTATTCAGGTAAAGTGGAAATAGCTGTTCAGTCTGGTTAAGTTACACAGAAACCTTTTTCTCTCTAAATTAATGTACTGTGCAAATATCTTGCCTGTGACACCATAGCTGTCCACTTAATAAAAGCCCTTCCAGTGAGAACTGTGTCTTAGAGCATCAAAGCATTAGTGAGTGTTCTGAATCTAAAGCCAGATAAACTTGAACATTCAAAACAGGCCTATGAGGAAGTGAATCTTAGTGTTGCCTATCATAAGTAAAAAATGCAAAGAACATGTGTTTATTCAGTCTCTATTGTTGGCGTGGGAGAAGGCAAATAGCTGCTGGGTTTTGTTTTTGATTTTTGAGAGACTGTTTTGCATGTTTTCCCACTTATTAGTTCAATAATTGCTCAAGATGGGAAAAAGTAGCTCAAGGGGGACCTTCCTTGGGTATGCAAGAATATCGAAGTAACCAAAAGAAAAATAAGGAAAAGAAAGAAGATAGAAAGAATGAGGCTATCTTCTTTGATTAAAACTCAGAGTAGTGTGATGCAACTGCTGCTAAGAGCTAAAGAGTGTCTGGGTTCAATTAACAGATGCATGGAGTCTAGAATCTAGGAGAAGATATTACTGCTCAGACCACATCTGGACTACTGTGCTCAATTCTCAGCCTGAGACTACTCCAAATTAACTACTATTTACAGAAGAGCAACAAGGGTGGTAATAAAATACAAAATTATTTTACATGGGGAACAATTGAGAGAATGGAAAATATTTCTCATTCAGAGAGATTAAATTCTAGCAGAAGATGGATAGTCACTTGGAGGGGAATCTGCAAAGGCTTTACAATAGTATTTTTATCTTCTTCACTGAATAATAACATTGCCAATATCATTAGCAATAGTAATAATGATACTTGATACTTGTCTAATGCCCCCAAGTTTACAACTCTCTTCTTATAAATATCATCTCATTTAATCTACCCAACAGCTTGAGAAGAAATTATTGTCATCTGTGTTTCACATATGAACGAATGAATTCAAGGTGGCTCAGCTATGTGCTCAGGAAATACAGATAATAAGGGAAAGTCTTGGGACTCCTGGTTTATTGACCCCCAAATCACCATGGGTAGCTGAACCATATTATCTAAAGTATTCTTTTCAGTATTCAGTTTTTATGATTTTAATAAACACAGTAGTTGGGGAAAATTCTCTTCTTATTCATCTATGTATTCAGGCAAATGGTTAGTAATAAGTGTGATAACTGGACTGTACTGAGGCTACCAATATGAAGAAGGTGTGGGCAGGTCCATTGAGGATTTTGTCTAGTGAAGGAGAACCAAGGAAATAGATAATTACGATTCATGGGAGGCATGAAAAAGTGCTGTAGAACCTTAAAGGGACAGTTCATCTTGTGATGGTGGGAAAAGCTTTACAGAGAAAGTTACATTCCTGTGTCAGGAAGGCTGGAAAGAAGAGAAGAAATCAAGGCGCTGGGGGCTAGGAGCCCAAATTCTCAAAATTTGCATTCTCTGTGTTTATTTGTGCCTTTGTAGGATGACCAACTCCTAGTCTTCCCAGGACTTTCTTGGTTTTAGCAAGTCCCACATCCCATGGAACTCCTCAGTCCCCTGCAAACCATGGTGGTTGACCATCCTACTTTAGCAGGTTGACAGTGGACACATGCAGCGGAGGCCCAAAGTATGTGAAAGGTTCCAAACAGAAGTGGGCTTTGAGAGTGTAAGGGATAAGACACGACCTAAGTATATTTGCTATTGCTAAAATAATCACTTTGGTTTCAATTTTTTTTCTACTGCCAGGGTGAGCCCTGAATGCTTAGTTGGTTCCAACAAGAAAAAAAGAAAAACAAAAATCTGATTGATTCTAGATTGGTTAGTTCAATAGCACTAACCAAATTTGGCGTTTATCACTTAGTTCCTTTTTTTTCGTTTTCTTTTTTGGTTGAGATATTATTTATACAAAATAAAACATACCGATTTTAAGTGTACAGTTTGATGAATTGTAGTAACTGTATAAGATGAGGTAATCATAATCAGGATATAACACAGTTCCATCACCATAAAAAGTTTTCTTTTTAAAAAAATGTCAACTTTTATTTTAGATTCAGGGGGACACACGTGCAGATTTGTTACATTGGTATATTGCCTGATGCTGAGGTTTGGACTATGATTGATCTCATCAGCCATTACTACTACTCAGTAGAGAATACTACTCAGTAGGTAGTTTTTCAGTCCTTGTCTCCTTCCCTCCCTACCAATTTTTGGAGTCCCCAGTGCCTGATTCCATATTTGTGTCCGTGTTTAGCTTCCATTTATAAGTGAGAACATATGGCATTTGATTTTCTGCTTTTGTATTAGCTCGCTTAGGATAATGTTCTGCAGCTGCATTTATATTGCTGCAAAGAACACGATTTTATTCTTTTCTATGGCTGCATAGTATTCCATGGTGTATATGTACCACAATTTCTTTATCTAATATACCACAGATAAACACCTAGGTTAATTGCATGTCTTCTCTATAGAATCACTTAGTTCTTAAGACTGTAGTAAGGTCTATCTGTAGAGGTAATATTTGCAAAAAAACCAGCAGAGCAAAGAACCCAGGAAAGAAATTTCCAGGCAAAAAGACATCCCCAGTTCCTAGAACAGTGTCTTGCATATAGTAAGCGCTGATCAAATAATTTTTGAAGATATGAAAGAATGAAGAACTTTTCATGATTTGCGTAGACTCTGGTCAGTGGAAAGAATGTAGTGGCAGGCATCACTCCTAAGACAAAGGACAAAAGAATGCCTAAAGGCCATTTCCCAAATATTTTCTAAAGTTAGGGCTCAAAGATAAATTATCTTTTTGGCAAATAAATAAGATAGTACATAGGAGGCTACAATAAGACAGATTTATAATTTGGAAACAAATATATAAAATGGCCATTATTTAAGATTTGAAGTAACAGAAAAAAGTCCACAAAAAAGTGTTGAATAGGTATCTACAGAAGTTTTCTGCCCTAGAAGATGTATATTAACATAAGAGATTTGGGAAATAGCCAAGCCATGTCAAAGTGCCTTAGTTTCCGCTGCAGTAACAAAATACCATAAAATGGCTATAAAAAACAGGTGGTTTATAAAGAACAAGAATTTATTTCTCACTGCTCTGAAGGCTGGAAGTCCAAAATCAGAGTCCCAGCATGGTTAGGTCATGGCTAGGTGAGGGGCCTCTTCCAGTCTGCCAACTTCTTATTGTATCCTTATATGGCAGAGAAAGAGAGAGAGCTCTGGTCTTGTCATCCCCTTAAAGAGTATTAATCCCATTCATAAGGGCTCCACCCTCATGAATTAACTGCTCCCCAAAGGCCCCATCTCCAAATACCATCGCACTGGGGATTTAGGCTTCAACATATGAATTGTGAGGGCAAACAAACATTCAGTCTACAAAACAAGGTGATTAGAAAGTACATTTAAGTCTGAAAGGTAGACTTGCTAAAGAAATAGAAGATTAACTCCTCTCTATCCTCAACAGAGAGGATCCTAGAGCCATGGTCCACCTAATTGGTGATTCTAGTGGAGATGATGTAACAGTCCTTCAGCATTTGCCAACTACCACCTTGGCTCTGATTTCACATACCTGTTCAATTTTCCATGAACATTTTCCATAATTGACTAGAATTCACACTAGACTAACTTTGTGAGGTCAAGAACTGTGTCTGTCCTACTTACCTTTGTATATGCGCTTCTAGCATACAGTGTATACAAAATGGAGCTCAATATTGGTTTAATAAAATGGATGTAGCTTTATTTTTACTTTACAGCTGTTTTCTTACATGTTGGATTAGCATTGATCAGCTTTGAGTAATTGGAGATCTTGACCTTGGAGTGTTCTGTCAACCTGAGGACCAGAGTATTATGGGCTGCATTATGTTCACCCTCCCACTTCATCCATACATTGAAGTTCTAACCTGCAGTACCTCAGAATGTACTGCATTTGGAGATAAGACCCTTATAGAGGTAATTGAGTTAAAATGAGGTCATCAAGTGGCTCTTATTTCAATATGACTGATGTCTTTATATGAAGAGGAGACTAGGACACAGACATGTATAGAGGGGAGGCCATGTGAAGAGACAAGGAGAAGATAGCCATCTACAAGCTAAGGAGAGAATCCCCAGAAGAAACCAGCCCAGTTGACACCTTGATCTGGGATTTCCAACCTCCAGAATAAAAATATAAATTATGTTGTTTAAGCCACTCAGATTGTGGTGCTTTGTTGTGGCAGTACTAGCAAACGAATACACAGCTGTGCATCTAGGAGAAGGTGCCACCTTCCTGGAGTTTCTTTGACATCTCTGTTAAGTCATAGAACAAATGATGGCTATGACAACTGTCTGAGAAAAGCCAACAAAAGGTGCTGCCAAATCTATTTTCTAGATAATCATGTTGAGGCTCAAAGTGGTTAGAAGTAAAATTAAATGTGCAGCTTGCTTGGCTCTATTGTCTTTTAAGTCTGTTTTTCAGAACATTATCCCTGGAAGATCAGTAGAAAAAAGAACTCTATGATATGATATATTTGAAAACACTATATACTCTCTCTTCCTCTTAGTGATCCATGTAGTCTATTAGCATATTAAGGACTTTGATACTGTATTTCAGAGGGCTGTTTAATTTTATTAAGTCTAGTATTTACCAAGTATTTTTGATCAGAGAATTTATTGCCTATAGTATCTCTTAATATTTCATACAATGAGTATTCTATTGAAAATATTTCAGTAAATGCTTAACTATTTGGATTCCAACCTACTTTGCCAAATGGGCATCAAATTCTAGTTTGGTAATAAAACACTGACATTATTATTAGCCAATGGGAACATTGGCCTAAGTGGTTCTCAAATAAATTGATGACATATGTTGCCCCCCTGGCCAAACTGCCCTGTCCATCCTTATCCCCTTGGTTGTATTTCAAAATCATTCTCAAGTTTCACTTTCTTTGTATAACCATTCTTTACCCTTTCTCCTCTTACCCCCTACCATAAGACATAGTCCATTACACTCCTTTCTGGATTGCATTCTGGTACATGTCATTTGTATAGATTTAATTACTTTTTGTATTGTATAGATTTAATTACATTTCTATGTTTCCTCTTAGATTGAGAAACTCTCGAGGGCAGGCTGTGTGTCACACTCATCTATTGCTGGCACAGAGCAGAGTGTCTGACACATGGTGAGGGCTCAGTGAAGGGTAACACAGTGAATTATTTCCTGGTCTGTAACCAGTCTTCTAGTGCTGTATCAGCTGGACACACTATCTTGTCTACCTTTTTAATAATATTAAAGTCATAGAATAAAAAAATTTTTCAAGAGAATATTCTGGAAAAAAGTACCAATACCTTTAAAATATTAAACTCAGCAAGCTGTATTGAGCATGCACTGAAGATAGTGATTATCATTTTTTGAGTAATAATGATAGCTCCCGTTGGTTATACACTTCCTATGAGCCAGGCAGGTGCTAAATGCTTCGAGTACACTATTGTAGTATAATAGTGACTACTATTGGCTCTGTATTGCCATCATTTCCAAACAAAAGCACAAATACTATTGAAAACACAAACTAAGCTGTGAGTTCTTATCTGGGGAGTTGTGAGGAAGTAGTAGTGAGAAAGAACACAATTTCCTGTGGTCCAGCCCCTTCTCTTTATGCAGGAACTCCCTGTCCCCCAAATATATCCCAACTTAGCCTGTTACATTTCACCACTACTGTCACCACTGAAGGCCAAGCTGCCACCACATCTTGCCTGGACCACCACTAACTTTCCTACTTGAACCCACTCTTGTCTCCCAGCAGATTATTTTCCACCAGCAGCCACAATAACTTTTTCAACTGTAAATTATATTACTACATGTATTATTTAAAAACTAGTTGTTCACTGTCACATTTGGATTAAAATTCATACAACTTATCAAGGTCTACAAAGCCTTTTTGATCTGTTTTCTACCTACCTCTCAGATGCAATTTCTACGTTATTCTTTTTTTTTTTTTATTTGTGCCTTAAGCAAGCTTATTCTTGTCTCAAGGCCTTGGTATTTGCATGTAGTTCTTTTTGCCTGGAAATTTATTTCCGAGGTTCTTTGCTCTGATGGTTCTTTTTCAAATATTACCTCTACAGATAGACCTTACTAATATTAGCCCTCTTTAGTTACTTTCTATTGCTTCCCGTGTGTGTGTGTGTGTGTGTGTGTGTGTGTGTGTGTATTTACTCACATAAGTACCTAATATCATCATGTTGCTTATTTGTTTCTTATTTCTTTTGTGTCTTCCTCAACTAGAAGGCAGGTTCCATGAAAGCAGGGACATTACTAATTTATTAATGACATCCCCAGTTCCCAGAACAGTGTCTTGCACATAGTAAGTGCTGATTAAATAATTTTTGAAGGCATGAAAGAATGAAGAACTTTTCATGATTTGCAGTAGACTCTGGTCAGCGGAAAGAATGTAGTGGCAGGCATCACTCCTAGGACAAAGGACAAAAGAATGCCTACAGTCCATTCCCACATTTTTTCTAAAGTTAGGGGTCATTGGGTCACTGAATATCAAAACAATTATCTACACACTGTTTTATAAGTGAAAATTAATTTTTTAAGGGACTTTCCATAGTGACATCACTAGATCCCATCCCCACCACTAGAGGTGAAATAGCCTCTAATTTAGTCCTTTGGGTGCTTCAGAAGGGAAATCCTCTTGGGTATGATTTATGATAGTCAAAATTTGGAATCAATTGTATTCTAGAATTAACAACAACAGAATGAAGCTCTGGTAGAATGAAGTGGAATGCCTGCTGAACCCAGAAGCGAAATAAGTTAGAGGGAACAGGATTGGAGTCTATGAAAACATCTCAGGAGTGAAAGAGGTAAAATGTCAGTTCTTGTGCTTTATTTGTGACCTGGCCTCTCCGGGAAACTACAGCCCTCGAGCCCACTGGGGAATGCATATCTGGTGTCAGCCTTACATGACAAAATCCTCTCTCCTCTGGATTCAATGGGAAAATCATGTCAAGGTGTTTTTGTTTTTTTGTTTTTTTGTTTTTTTTAAGTTACTGTACAAGAAAGAATTACACTGTCATTGATTAGCCATAAACCTTCATGGCAGAGAAAATCATTGTGGGATCCAGCACATTGCAAGAGAAGTTGTGAGGGGCCTATGTAAGGTTCTGGGTATAAAAGCACCTGAAACAATTTGGCACTCAATAAATATTCACTTTCTCTTCTCTCCTTCCTTCCTTCATCATTTTCCTTTCAACCCAGGTATAGTGCATGGAGAAAAGCAAGTTGAACACTCTACAAATTCTATGTATTATCATTTAAAGATAAATTAAAAACAATTCCTCCTAAAATTGGTATGAGTAAAATGGAGATTTCCTTTGCAATAGTTTTCAAGTAAAGAGAATATATTTGATCAAGCTCAAAGTTAATGCCTTTTTATTCTTAAACATATAAAAATAACTCAATTTGTAATAATAATCATGATTACAATTCATAACCTAACACGATCTAACCTCTTCCAAATAACTTTAAGAGCTGAACAATAGTTGGCACATAGTAGGTTTGAACTCCAGCATTTGAACAATAGTTGGCACATAGTAGGTTGTAATCAAATGTTTTTGAAGGTATAAAAGCATGAAGAGCTTTTTAACTACCCTTGGCAGAATCCGGCTAGGGCACAGAAATTTGGGGTGGTCACTACAGAAGGAAGTCCCTGAAATTTATTTCCTGCACCATTAAAGGATTAGTGCTATTGTTATTTCTTGAAGTGCACTGAATTTGCTAAGCATATTCTACTTTTGGAGATACTTTAAAATATGTTATACATAATCTTCACAGTCCCCTTGTGAGGCAGGAGGAGTTTTGCTCTTCCTTACTTATTGCTAGAGAAACTACAACACAGTGTGTTTAAATATTACTTGCCTTGTCCCTCCACTGATTTGTGGCCCCTCCAAGATTAAAGCTGTAATCAAGTAGGCTACCTGAGGGTAACATATATGTTTCAAAGAGAGGATAAACAGGCTGCAAAAGTGAGGATTTTTGAAGAAAAATGAAAAAAGTTGGTGCTAAGATTTTTAAATAGAGAAGACAAAGAATAACAATAAATTCTGGAATCATTGTCTTAGGAGAAGTGAACACAGAGGAATACTGAGTGATGATGTTACAGGAGAGTATATGATTATTATAAATTTATGACACTTTTTCATTTTATCCTACATTACAGTTTCTGGTGTGCCCATTTATTTCTACCCTATAGAAAAAGAATCCTGGGAGACAGAACCAGTATTTTATACAATTTTTCATTATCCATAATACTTCAAGCATTTAAGAATCTAAGTAAATTTTAATTAGTTAGACTCCTCCATTTCTACATTTGCACTCTGTATCATAAAGAAAAATGAAGATATTTTCATCTCTGCTAGGCACAGAATTAAAATGGAACAGCTAAAATCTAAGTCTACTAATATTTATACTTTAACTTTCAAACCACTTTATTGAGGTGTGATTGACATACAAATAGCTGTACTATTTAACTTGAGTTTAGAGAGAAGTATACATTGGTGAAACTGTCACCACTATCTATGCCATAAACCTCTTCATCCCCTTCAAAGATTTCCTCTCACTCTATTTATTATCATCATTTTTTTTTTTTTTCCTGATCAGAACACTTTAGATAAGAGCTACCATCTTATAGTGGTTGCCAGTGGCCAGGGGCAGGTATTAGTTAAAGGGTATGAAGTTTCAGTTATTCAAGATAAATAGATCCTAGAGATCTACTGTATGGTCTAGTGTTTCCAGTTAGCAATACCGTATTGTATACTTCAACATTTGCTAAGAGGGTAGATCTTATTTTAAGGCTACAACTCTTTAAATCAGCAATTCTGGCCGGGGCTATAGGGAAGAAGACAATGTATCCCAGGAGTGCTTAGAAGGCCAATTTGGGGCCCAACATGGGGTGATGAACTCATCACGCTGATATCCACTGAAATCCCCTTACTCTCTCTTTCTCATGGCCCGCACTTGGCAGACTCACTGGTAGTTACAGTCCTTGCTCAGTTTCTCTAGCTCACTGGCCATGCCTTAGACATCTTGAAGTCTAGTCTTTCCATGAAATTGATGATGTTCTAACCCAAAAATTGCTTCTTGTCTCCACAGGTGCTTACCAATGGGCATAAGGGTCACATAGTATGACGATGTGATGTGGGAAAGGACACTCCATCTGCCTGTGTGCCTGAGAAGATGAAGACCTAGGCTGAAATATTCTGGCATTCAATAAGGATTAATTTGTCTATACTAGCTACTGGGTATTTGAATTTTATAAAAGTATATTTTATAGTTGTATAATGTTATAGTTTTATAATTTTATCACCAAAGTTTTACAAGATCTCTTTCACTTTGCATTTTTACTGATTTCTTTCTCAAAACACATGTCTGATAATGCTGTTCCCCACTTCAAAGAATGGGTCACGGTTACAGAAAGCATAGAACAAGGCCTAGGTTTCTTTCATGGCATTTATGGTTCTTTGGAATCTATTATATCTCTCACTCCCTCCACAAACCCTGATTTTAGCAATGCTGGAAACACTCGGTGTCTGTCAAGTGTGCCTTTCCCCAGCTCTCCTTTACCTTGCTCTTGCTGCACTCTCCACCTGGAAAGCCTTTCCCTGCCACTTTCTATCTTATTTTTATCTATTATTGCCCTATGTGTTCCTGTCCAGGTCAAATGACAGCTCCCAGGGCAACTTTCCTAGATGCTGGAATTCATCCTTCTGACCTGTGTTCTGAATCCGCCTTATGAATATGGCCTTCATGGTACTTTTTATTTACCCTAGATGACAGTGTCTGTCGGCACATTTATTTCTACCCTGAGCAAGAATAGAACAAGAATCCCGGGAAATAGAAGCAGTATTTTACAGAATTTTCATCATCTGTAATATTTTGAGTTTTCAAGGGTCTAAATAAATCTTAATTAGCTAGAATCCTCCCTTTCTGCATTCCCTCCTCTGTATCCCCTAAAATTCTCCCTTCAGTTCATCATTTTTCTTAGTCCATACCTTCCTACCCTGTTTTAAATGGTATCCCCTTAAGTCCCACGTTTCCCTCCTGACTCCTCATCACATCTTTCACCCCACTCATGGAAGCCTGGGCTGAGGTCCTCCTTTTTCTTATAGGGTCACAGCTCCTGGCCCTGTACTTTTTTCTTCTTAACAGTACTATAAAGGCAGTAACAGTGACTGTTTTGAAGACATAAAGAGGAGTGTGAGATAGTTACAAAGATGGTGGCCCCTTGGCCTGGGGAATTAGAATAAATGAAAAATAAAAATATGGAGGTAGAGTATATCTCTCTAAGGAAGACTGCTCTCTATTTGGCTTTAGCCTACATTGTTGAGGAAGACGTTTTCTTTGAGGAGGTCCTCACTTGCCTTCTCTCTTGCCAGCTCTTCCCCAGAACTCTCCAAGCATCTCCAGGTCATGAAATAAGAAACAGTAGTAGACGAGTCAGTCCATGCCCAAGAAGAGGCTCTAGTGGGGAATGATGTGAGGAAAGGTTATGGAGACTGGATCGGGGCCAAGGCATAGTCCAGGTAGCAAGGGGATGGTAACGCAAGCAGGACACCAGGGCAAGGGAGGGAGGCCTAAGATGCTTTCTTCTCATCTATGGTGAGGGCAGGGGAGAAGAAATGTTAAAGACGGCCCAAATTCATTTATGTTCATATCTTCCCATCTGGCCAGTTCAATTTCCTTTCTCCACACCATACCAATACTTCTACTTTATCTTAAATTCTTTTATGCATGCTCTTATTCCTTTCTATCCCTAACAGTATAGTTCTCTTTCTCATCATTGTTTGGTCATCCTGTAAGTTTTCTTATAACCTGGATTTCTCAATTTGTTTGCTTTTTTGTCCAAGTCCATCTGAGTCATGTCTCCAGCTGAGGTGGATTTATATCCTCATCCTCCACTGATTCTGTTAGCACCTTGAGGTGGGGGAGGCCGGTGGCTGGAGGGGAACCTAGGGACTTATTCTACTTTCTAACACTACCTTAAGGAAGACTGCCACCAGGAGTGGGACTTCTCAGTGTTTGGTCCCCATACCCAGACAAAGCAAGTCACAGAGCAGGTCGGGGATCTGAAGCTACCTGTTAGAAACTAGCTACAGGTGTGAGGAGGCAGCCATGAGACAGGAAAAAAGAAATAAGCCTCAGAGAAGTTTTCAGAGAAAGGACATGCCTAGGGCCTTAAAGCTGAGCCACAAGGTGGAGAGGAAGCCTTCTTATGAGCTTAAAACATAGCCACGAGCCAAAAATGTTTAATCCTTTTTGATGCCACATGGAAGGACCATGATACTGGGGTCTAATTCCTTCCTTTCAATAATCTTACACAAGCTGAGCTAACAAAAGAATACTTCTTCAGCAGGCAAATATATGGTAAGTCCAGCTAACTACTTAAAAAAATCTAAATATCAAAGACAAAACTTTAACGTTTCATTCTTTTCACTCATTAATTAGCTGTCCAGTTTCTCTTTTTAATTTGTGCAAATGTATAGAGCACATGATAAATTTTGCTATGTGTATATAATACCTAGTGATCAAGCCAGAGTAATCAAGGTGTCCATTGCTTAAGTACAATACATTTTGTTAACTATAGTCATCCTACTCTGCCATCAAACACTGAATGTACGCATTCTATCTTACTGTATGTCTGTATCTTTTAACCCACTTCTCTCATTTTCCCAGTCTTTGTTATCCATTTTTCTACTCTCTGTTATCCATTTTTCTACTTTCTACTCTTTGAACACGTGGAACGTGTTCAAATTTTTTATCAGCTAGTTAATTTCTGTATGTTCATGTAACTAGTGTGTGCATGGCAAACCATACTGTACCAAGGACTGGAATGGGGCTGTATGGAATGAGTCAATATACACAAATATGTTTGCAGATATCAAAAGTGTGTGACAGCCTGAACCCTAAATTATTCTGTACCTCCAAATACAAGTTTATTTTGCAAGAATGGGAGAACTGTATTATTCTGTCACTTCTTAAAACATTTATAAAGCAAGGGCCATCTTGAGAGGGGAAAAGCATTCTCCCCACATTCTATGCTGTCATAAAGGCTTCATGGTCAAACTGAGCTTTCAAGAGGAGGCCTTTCTCTGGTCAATGGCCAGATGCTTGAGCAACCAAATTTTATTATCTGGATCACAAGATATATAAATCCTGGCTTTAGTAGACCCTCATTACTTCCTTCCACTTCTCCAGGCAAATTCACCTTGAATTTGTACAAGGAGAATTGGCAAGGATTAATAGGCAAGGATGGACAGCTACATGTGCCCTAGCACACTCTGCTTGGAATAAGCTAACTACACCAACTAGAGAGCTGCAGGAGTCAGAAGTTGTTGTTCTCCTGGATCAGAAGGATTTCCCACTACTCAGCTTTTTATCTACATTTTGCCCATTCCTCAAAGGTCAGCTCCCTCTCTCTCACTACTAGGTGCCTTTCTTGCTGATGGTTCTTATGGCAGCCCCTTCTTTTTCTGAGCCTGTACTAGCTGCACTGTTGTCATTAATAATCCTTGGTACCCTGTCTATACCTGATTACTTGGACACATTGTGCTGCTTTCTAGATTTTTTTTTTTTTTTTTTTCTGAGACAGAGTCTTGCTCTGTCACCCAGGCTAGAGTGCGGTGGTGTGATCACAGCTCACTGCAGCCTCCACCTTGTGGGCTCAATCAGTCCTCCCACTTCAGTCTCCCCAGTAGCTAGGACTACAAGTGCATGACGCCAGGCCCAGCTAATTTTTGTAGTTTTGGTAGACATGGGGCTTCACCATGTTGCCCAGTACTGTCTCAAAGTCCTGGGCTCAAGTGATCCTCCTGCCTTGGCCTCCCAAAGTGCTGGGACGACCTAGTGTTTCATAAAGGGAAATTTTTTGTCCTTAACTAGACTGACAGTTCCTTCAAAGAAACATCTATACTTCATTATTTTACATTTTTTACTTTCAGGAACTTATTGTTGGAAATTAGTTAACACATGACCAGTTGAATTAAATTCTATACCATTTTAAAAAATAGAGCCTTTTGATTAAAGATACTTTAAAGATCCCAGTAAAATACTCAGATTATTTCAAAATTTATTTTTAGTTTTAAATATAAGAAATGGAATAAATTGTAGTCTTAACTTTGAATTATTTGACTCTCATTCTCCTTTTCTTCGTGACATAGGGATGAATAATGTAATAGTATGGTTTGTACCTGCAGTGACAATAATAATACTAAACAATGTTCATCTAACACAGGTACTAGTATTCTAAACCCTTTAAATGTATTTTCTTTCCATTAGCCCTTTGGGACTGGTACTGTTAACATGCCCATTACTAGCTGAAGAACTGGGATTTAGGGAGGTGACTTCCAAAAGTCACTCGCTCACTTATTAAGAGGAAGAAGGGAATTTTGAGCCCTGGTTTATTAGGCCAGATCCCAAATCCTAATCATTGATCTTTACAGTCTCTCTCTGTCCCTAGATTAATTATTGCAAATGTCTCTCTTGCAAAAACAAGTTGAGCTCCTTCATGTATTACCAATGAACACGAAGTCCAGAACAGCAGCATTCACCTTTCTATCCCTCCAGTACCCCTCCAGTACACCACGATGGCAAGCTTTCATTCAGCTCTGCTGCCGTGCCCAAACCTTGCCCTTCCAGGTGTTACCAGTTTTGGAGAAGGCAAATATATAGTTCACAGAGCTATGTACTTCACTGGGATATGCTGAAATGGAAATCTGTCCTGTTAAGTACATGACATTTTATTTTGATACATGTAGCGATAAGCTATACACTGTTTGAAGAAACAGTAGAAACAGGCAAACAGCTGTTTTCCCTTTAGTCTTGACTCTTGAGTCAAGAGTTCCCTAAGTGAAGAATTCCCTGAGGGGAATTGTTATCTGAGGGGATCTGTAATATGACAGAGTTTTTCATCTCTAGGTCATTAGCACTAAGTGCAATCCAGGATAATAAGGGCCATAAGGTGTTTTTTGGTGGCTATTTGGTGCTTTACAAGAAATAAACTTATGTTCTGGTAGACATCAGGAATATAGCCATAAAACCTTCTAACATCTATGGCTTCCTGAAGGATTTTTTAAAGAAGTATATTAATAAGAGTTGATAATTGTATCAGAAATGATTTCCTGAAATCAATAGTGGAAATGTAAAAGAAAGCTTAAATTCCCTCCACAGACATGGGAAATAGCCTCACCTATTGTAATATCAAAAGGCTGTGCTGAAATTATTTGCATAACACTGTGTTAAGGACATGAGCCACATATACATCCTATAAACCCACATGGACAGCTTGGGACAGACAACCACATGGACAGCACTCTATCCCTATGAACCTTCTAGAACTGGTCAAGAAAGAGTAACTGATCAGATGATGTGAGGACCATCTGCAGCTAACAAGAGCATAACTTAGCTACTGAAGAGATCATATTGGATAAGAATTAAGAGCAGGAACTTGTGCCAGGTTGCTGAGCTCCACCACCTACCAGCTGTGTAACCTTGGGGAAGGCATTCAGTCTCTCTGCCACTCAACTCCTTAGCTCTAAAATGTGGACCATAATAGGATCAACCTTGCAGGGTTGTTGTAAGCATTAAATGACCTGATATATATGAAGTACTTAGAATAGTGCCTGGTACATTTAAGGATTGACTATTATTATTATTATTATTATTAATAGATTGACTATCATTATTATTATAGGGAATGATACTGATGTTCATAATAAATGTAAAGGAGCTCTTGAAATTGCAGTTTTTCAATCCAAATAAGTGAACTAGAAAATAATCTGTATATATTTGACATTGTCTGGGTTCCAGGCACCCAGCAAGTTGCCAAGGATACAAACATGAAAAAGTCATAGTCCTTATCCTTGAGGGATTTATCACTGTGAATAAGGCAGGTATGTATAACAATGATCCTCAATTATTATGTTAAGTGCATGAATAGAGATGTCAAGTTGTTATGAGCTGATAAAGAAAGGATTGAGTAATTCTCCCTGGGAGGGCTGCTCCAAGAAGGTATTATTCAACTGCATCTTAAAGAATGAGCAGAAGTAAGTTTACCAACATTCAGGACCTGGTGATGGATCTCTTTTTTGGAAGACGCTGTATCTATCTGTATTGTGCCTAGAATACTGCGTCGATGTTATCACTGAATAATAGCAATATTTGCTAATCAACTATGACATGATGGTCTCTTTATTAGATTTTCTATAAAAGGGTAGAGAGAAAAGAAAATGGGAAGGAAGAGAAATGGTGAGGAGAGAAAATCAGAAAGAAGATAAAGAGGAAAGAGCATATCCCAAAGGTAAAGTTAAAGATAGGAAGGTAAAAAGCTTTCCTGTGCAATATCCCATTCAAAGGCAATAATGTCCCAGTGGCTTATTTTAGTAAATTAATCAGACACATCGAAGCCAAGGAAGGGGCCCTGTCTTTCACTGTTATGAATGAAAAAACTTTATTTAGAGACAATTCCTCCAAGGAAACAATGCTGTTTTAACTGATTTTTGTGTGACATCCGGATTTGTCCCTTAATAGGTAATATACAGACATTTCAACTGCAGTTTGCCCAGTTCTGCTTCACTGGTCACGGGGGAAATTCATCTAAAACTGCAAAAAAGACTAGGAATGTTTGCATCATATTAATAAATGGGAAACCGAGGAAACTGCCAATTGGCAGCAGAGTGTGTTTTGGTGGTTTGATAAGGCTACTAAAGAGTTTATGATGTGACAGATGTTTCACTACACTATTGTGAAATGAATAGATTATGAGAAGTAATTAGATGTACATTGGAATCAATGCTGTTATCATCGAGGCCTTCGGGCGATGCAGTAGATGAGAGTCTTGGCAGCAGGTGGTCCAATGGCTCCGAGACAGGAAGACACACCGCGGGAGACTGAGTGACAGGTTTCACAGATCCAGGGGGTGAGAGATCTGAGCTGGGGCTTGCATTTGTAATCTTTACTCATGTATAAATAATAACAACTCCACCATTGACTTCATATGCTATGTCATAGCCTCTGTTACCCTCACACACGTAGAATAGTGCTGGTTTCAGACACGCAAAGTTATTTTGGTCTCCCTGTTTTCAAATATGCATATGTATGTTCAATTGTAACTGACAGCTATATCATTTTTTGAGGGAAGATTTTTAGAGCTAATCATCTGATGATTACATTTATTTTTAATGCTTGGCATTGAGCCACCATTGTACAAAACTTCCTATAGGTTGCAGATCAGAAGCTGAAAAGTACTTTAACTGCCTTTCATCAGGAAAATGATTTCTTCTCCCTGGCTCAATGACTAACATTTAAAGACACACGTTTGCCTCTCTGCTCTGTGAAATCCCTTTGCAGGAGACTTGGCAGGGTCACCCTCCATCCCTGAAGCAACCATATGGAGCCTGCTGCTTTCAAGAGAAGGTTTTGGTTTCTGCCAGTTTCCAGGGTCAGCTATTAGCACACTGGGGAATGTTGAAGTTTCCAAGCATAGAATGAAGAGGGAGGAAAGAAATGGGTGATTAGGGGAATTAAGTAACTGATTCCCTGTGTACATCTGCCACCCCTGCAGGAAGAAATATCTGGTAGAACCATTTATTAGCCCCTATCTGCTTAAAACAGCAATGGTATTTATGTAAAAGAAGGCAAGGAGCTTTGTTGAACAATCTCAAACTAATATGTAGCTCTCATAATTAAAGAGATCTTATTAGAAAATATGTGGCATATGGCTGTATACTCATTCACATGTATACAAGTTTATAATACTCATGTTTCTACCTCATTAATTCTATTAGCTCTTCTATTAGAAGAAGTTCCTCTATTAGTTCTTGTAATTCATTAGTTCTTCTACTCTTTTAACAAGCATTCATTGAACCTTTGCTATAACCCTATTACTCGCTGCTATGGAGATGAACTTAAGTGAAAATGTCATGAAGAACACAATTGTGTATGTGTGCATGCATACATGCTTTCATGTTACTCCCTGTGTGCGTTCCACACAAGAAACTAGATATTTTGTTGGGGCGGTCTTTTTTGGGTGCTTTCTTTGAGGCTAGTATACATTATGTATCAGACTTCACTGAACAGAGAATAAAAATCGATGTCATCTAATTAAATAATACAGAACTATGATATGAAAAACCCTTTAAAAACCAAGGACAGTTAGCCGGCGTTCTTAACTAATCCATGGATGTTTTGGCTTAAGCAGTGGCTGCAAAACATATTCTAAGATGATAAGTTTTTTTTCTTATTAGTTATCTGCTTAATGAAAACCCAGAAAAAATAATGCACTCCACATGTTACAGATTAAAATAAGAATGATAAAGATCTAAATGTATGAAACACAAAGTTTTTGCTTTTCAAAGCAAAGCTGCTTTATTGGCTGTGTCCAGGGATCTCTAGTGTAAATCACAAGTTCCTATGATTCTAATAGAGCTATGGTCGATCAATCAAGACTTCCTACCAGGGCAATGATGCTTAATCCTTCATATATAACAGGACCTCATCAAACAGGCACAAGAAACAATCTGAAGAGGAAGGGTCTGTGCAATGGGTCTATCCCCAAATGAGCATGAAGTTACAGTAATAAAAGCAGACACTTATGGAATACTCTACTAAGTGCTTTCCAGATGTTATCTCATTTAATCTTACCAATAGACTTAGACAGTACATTCTATGATTATCTTTATTTTATAGATGAAAACATTAGAGTTTGGGTTAAGAAAATCGTCCAGAGTTGTTCAAGGAATGTCAAAACCTGAATTTAAAGCTAGTCCTCTGATTTCAGAGCTTATTTGCTTTCTCACCATATTTCAGGTCAAATATTGTTATTTGAGTTCTTTGCTTTTTCTATGGGACTTAAGGTCTGATAGATTTCAAATAAAGAGGAAGGTTATTCACTCTTGGTGGGAGGGTAAATTAGGTCCACCATTGTGGAAGACAGTGTGGTGATTCCTCAAGGATCTAGAAACAGAAATACCATTTGACACGGCAATTCCATTACTGGGTATATACCCAAAGGATTATAAATCACTCTACTATAAAGGCACATGCACATGTATGTTTATTGCAGCACTATTCACAATAATGAAGACTTGGAACCAACCCAAATGCCCATCAATGATAGACTGGATAAAGAAAATCTTGCACATATACACCATGGAGTACTATGTAGCCATAAAAAAAGATGAGTTCATGTCCTTTGCAGGGACATGGATGAAGCTGGAAACCATCATTCTCAGAAAACTAACACAGGAACAGAAAACCAAACACCACGTCTTCTCACTCATAAGTGGGAGTTAAACAATGAGAACACATGGACACAGAGAATATCACACACGGGGGCATGTCAGGGGTTGGGGGGCTTGGGAAGTATAGCATTAGGAGAAATACCTAATGTAGATGGTGGATTGATAGGTGCAGCAAACCACCATGGCACGTGTATACCTATGCAACAAATCTGCACATTCTGCACATGTATCTTAGAACTTAAAGTATAATTTAAAAAGAAAGAAAACATTCATGGTAATTGTATTCTAGCATCTTCCCAAGAATTATTGTGATACATTAATTGGGTTAAATTTGTTTGAAAATTATTTGGTATTCATACAGCCAACAGACACATGAAAAAATGCTCATCATCACTCGCCATCAGAGAAATGCAAATCAAAACCACAATGAGATACCATCTCACACCAGTTAGAATGGCAATCATTAAAAAATCAGGAAACAACAGGTGTTGGAGAGGATGTGGAGAAATAGGAACACTTTTACACTGTTGGTGGGATTGTAAACTAGTTCAAC